>NW_007377878.1:30185-145090 GCF_000475195.1 Diaphorina citri
ACCAGTAGTCGGAATGTCAACTTGATGCATGACTAAGCAATGGGTTTTCTCTATACCGAGTATACATACTGATACTGAGTTAATGCTTGGTTTCACAGTCCAATGCGATCGTTAGGCTAACCGGAGGATTTACGTTTGAGGATAGCTGGATCCAACACATCAGAAAAAAAGGAATTTGTCAGATACCTATACGTATCCATGCCTGTCAGAAAAGTTATTTCTCCATATAGGTACATTATGCTAAATTTTCTATCCTGACTTGACAACTAAAGGCTCGAGCTAACCATGAGAAATCAAGACCTCACTCAGTACAATAATGTTACTCTGTTGTGCATAAAGTTTTACAATATTGTAAGTACTCTACGTCAAATTAACTGAATCGATTAACGGCAGACTTTAGGGGCACCCTGTAGATTCGAAGTGCATATCGACCAAGTGTACAAAATTGGAACTTTGTGAGAAGTTGAGAACTCGTTCACCGTCAGACTTTAGGCTCACCCTGTAGATTTAAAGTGCATAAAGACCAAGTGTACAAAGAGCCTCGCACTGAGTAATAAAAAGCAATTTATGAGCCAATGTGTACCAGAGTGCAGATAATGGGCGGCAGTCGATGAGTTTTGCAATCGCAGTGGAAAGAAGGAACATATTCAGGAGATTCAAAACTAATTGCTTTGAGTATTTTCTCTGTATTGCTTTGAGTATTTTCTCTGTATTGCTTTGAGTATTTGCTCTGTATTGCTTTGAGTATTTGCTCTGTATTGAGATGAGTATTTGCTATGTATTGCTTTGAGTATTTGCTCTGTATTGAGATGAGTATTTGCTATGTATTGCTTTGAGTATTTGCTCTGTATTGCTTTGAGTATTTTCTCTGTATTGCTCTGAGTATTTTCTCTGTATTGAGATGTGTTTTATGTAGGCTTGCCAAACGTCCCGAATTGGCCGGGACAGTCCCGAATTTCAGGGGTGTCCCGGCGTCCCGTTCAGTTTTTCATTTTGGGGCGTTTTGTCCCAAAAATTTTTCTGGGACAAAAACGGAAACAATTTTGTTCGCGGATTTGGCGATTATGTTCGCGGATTTCGCGATTATGTTCGCGGATTTCGCGATTTTGTTCGCGGATTTGGCGATTTTAATAACACGGCAGTGGGAATGGTGCCCTATTCTTAATACATACAGGATGACTACGTAAAGACATAGGTACGTTAAACAGAAATTAATTTACAATGAACTGTAGATGGTAGAATTCACTTGGAAAAGGGCCTTTCAGCAAAATCTGGGGAAAATTTTTAGCCAAGATTCGAACCCAGCATTTCAACAGCAAACTTGTTTCGGGCTTCAGAAGTCCACCCTGTCTAATTGTGTGCTAGTAAGTAAAATGTTACTAAATCATGCATGGTATTTTTTAGCCAAGATTCGAACCCAGCACTTCAACAGCAAACTTGTTTCGGGCTTCAGAAGTCCACCCTGTCTAATTGTGTGCTAGTAAGTAAAATGTTACTAAATCATGCATGGTAGATAGACATTATCGTGAAGATAGCCATGATTATGCATTCCTAGTGTGAAATTTCAATTCAAATGACCGCACCAGCACGTTCTAACTAGAGACTAGAGGTTTGTAAGGAGTGACGGTAAGGCATGTGAGTCAAGGCTCCTAGAAGTAAGCTAACAATCTGTTACTTAAGTTCCATTCGATTTGTATAGGCTTAACAGAGCTGTTAAGCTAATAGGCTGTTAGGAGCTAAAAAGAAGGTTGGTGAAACTCAACCTGAGTGAGTTATCAAAAATAACTACTCTTTTTACTCTTTCAGTTTCAGTGGACTTCAAGTGTATTGTTCCCTACCTACGTCAATACTTGTTGTACTTACAAGCTATTAAGCGCTCGTGATAAGTGAAGACCTATTTCTATTCCTAGACTATTGAACTATCAACTGTTGCAGGAGTTGGAGTATTGAGCGCTATTGTTTTTACGACCTAAAGTTACTTTTGTTCTCCAAACCGGACAATCACACAGACAGACGGGTTGACGCCCACTTTATGATTCGTCTCGTCTATCCTGAACTAAAAGCATATCTCTTTGCATATTTGTCTGGAATAGCGTTTCTCAACTTGAGGTGGGGAAAAAGGGGTCCGAAGTGCCGATATCGATAGGAAATTTGTAATAAATTGAACAAACTGCTATACGTAGAATGTTTGTGTTTTGTAGCTACTTTTAGCTCACGAGTTAAACAACCTTTCCTTAGAAAAGCTATCTTTTACCGACAGCTGGCAGGTGAAATGGCAAACAACTATTGAAAAGGATTTAAACTGTAAGGTATGGTTCCGTTTTAACGGGTATCTTGACGGTTTGTTCTTTGATTTTCCCCTAGCATTCCTTCAAGCCCAGACCGCGAGGGTTCGATTTCATAACTTTAAGAACCGCTGTCTATTTTTTATGTGTTGTGTGGATATTAACATTGTTTTTGACGTGTGCATCGCATGATTATTCGTTTATATAGAGTATCAAAGAGGATTTTTCCTACCTTTGTGGCGGAGTAGTCAAGGCGCTACTTCGGGAAACAGGAAGGTATGGGTTCAAACCGATCATTCCCAGCCGAGGTTTAGAATTTTATCCTCAATAATTTTGAAAATTGGGGCACTATTATTCACTTACTTATATTTAGTACGAGTACTTTAGTGTATATTTAGTACGAGTACTTTAGTGTATATTTAGTACGAGTACTTTAGTGTATATTTAGTACGAGTACTTTAATGTGTATTTAGTACTTGAGTACTACGAATATAGCTTTCGTATCTACTATTGTACGGGAATAGGTTACTACTGTATTTGATTTAGTTACTATGAAGGACAAAAAGTTAGCCATTGTCTTCTAATAAGTACCACTACTTAGTGAGTACTTAATACTCCGAGGCAGTAAAACAGTCAAGTACCCATTATGTACATATATTGTACAATGAACTTATTGATACGTTCACCATGAAAGAAAATAGTAAACCTATTGATGAAGCATTAGGTAAAGAGTAACTTATGCACCTAATATAGGCATTGTTGTTGTGCATATTTACGAACCATTGGAGGATTTTATATAAAAAGCGACTAACCCTATACATGGGGGCCAGGCATTGGTGTTGTTGTGTCATATTTACTAACGATTGAGGGCTTTTACATCATAAGGGTCTACCCTACTTGGGCCCTTTTTGGGATAGAATATCTTTTCTAATGTGGAATATTGTTAAGAATCAGTTCCACAAGAAAACCATGTTGAGAATTCCATTATTCATCATCAAGATATACGAATATTTTCTAAAATCCTAGCAATACTTTTCAATGGACATTCTTGAAAATCAAAAACCTTAGAGCTGTTGTTTAAGCTCTTGCGTTACTCAATGCGATTTCCGTATTGAGGCCCCTCTTGAAATAAAATACTCCAATTTACTCTCTGTGTAGACATTCTTACTTCTTACTTACGCTTGCAGAATTTAATTTAATAACATTAGTGAGTACTTAAGTTATACTCCGAGGCAGTAAAATAGTCAAGTACCCATTATGTACATATATTGTACAATGAACTTATTGATACGTTCACTATGAAAGAATATAGTAAACCTATTGATGAAGCATTAGGTAAAGAGTAACTTATGCACCTAATATAGGCATTGGTGTTGTGCATATTTACGAACCATTGGAGGATTTTATATACCTAAAAAGCGACTAACCCTATACTTGGGGGGCCAGGCATTGGTGTTGTTGTGTTATATTTACGAACGATTGAGGGCTTTTACATCATAAGGGTCTACCCTACTTGGGTCCTTTTTGGATAGAATATCTTTTCTAATGTGGAATATTGTTAAGAATCAGTTCCACAAGAAAACCATGTCGAGAATTCCATTATTCATCATCATCAAGATGTACGAATATTTTCTAAAATCCTAGCAATACTTTTCAATGGAAATTCTTGAAAATCAAAAACCTTAGAGCTGTTGTTTAAGCTCTTGCGTTACTCAATGCGATTTCCGTATTTAAGCCCCTCTTGAAATAAAATACTCCAATTTACTCTCTGTGTAGACATTCTTACTTCTTACTTACGCTTGCAGAATTTAATTTAATAACACGGCAGTGGGAATGGTGCCCTATTCTTAATACATACAGGATGACTACGTAAAGACATAGGTACGTTAAACAGAAATTAATTTACAATGAACTGTAGATGGTAGAATTCACTTGGAAAAGGGCCTTTCAGCAAAATCTGGGGAAATTTTTTAGCCAAGATTCGAACCCAGCACTTCAACAGCAAACTTGTTTCGGGCTTCAGAAGTCCACCCTGTCTAATTGTGTGCTAGTAAGTAAAATGTTACTAAATCATGCATGGTAATTCGTATGTACGTTATCCGCGCTGGGTATAATCAAATGGTGAACATAATTTTGTTCCTATATGAATTCCCAGGGGCGTTCATAGCCAAGTAGGCCCCACGGCTAACTCCACCAATAGGTCCCTCCTCTCAACATTTTCGTCAGCCTTTCAATCAGCTCTAAGCTGATTCTGATTACTTTCGGGCTTACAATTGGTTTTGGCCACAAAAGATTCACTAGGGGATCCCCATCCCACTCAACCTTTGCAATTTCTTTAGCAAGGGAAGTTTTAAAAGAAACACGTACCTTAAATCAGGTACTGCTCGAATTTTACTTTTCTTTTTGAGGAAAAAACCACTGCTTCCGGGGTGTCCGTCTTGTGGGGCACGGCCCCGGTAAAAATGGGACCAAATGATCCCCCCTGTGTTCGGCGCTGTTTATGAATATCAAGAGAATGCCGTATCATACATATTGAATGCCTTGTAGCTATCAACACACTGACTTCCACCAGCTGCTAGCATATTGGAACAACCAGTAGTCGGAATGTCAACTTGATGCATGACTAAGCAATGGGTTTTCTCTATACCGAGTACATACTGATACTGAGTTAATGCTTGGTTTCACAGTCCAATGCGATCGTTAGGCTAACCGGAGGATTTACGTTTGAGGATAGCTGGATCCAACACATCAGAAAAAAAGGAATTTGTCAGATATACGTATCCATGCCTGTCAGAAAAGTTATTTCTCCATATATGTAGGTACATTATGCTAAATTTTCTATCCTGACTTGACAACTAAAGGCTCGAACCACTAACGTCAAATCTGAAGTTCATTGGGCTCTAACAGTATGCTCTTTCAATAAAATAAATGGGAATATTGACATCAGTTTGTTTGCCTGTTTCTTTCATCAATTTTTCGCTGGTACCTATACCCCTTGGTTTGGCGTGGGATGCCATTCTTCTAAGACTCTAAGCATCTTTGTAAAACCTTCGTAGAACTTCGATTGGAACAGACAATCTCTATCACATAATTTTGAGACCAAATAGGGTAGGGCTTCTTCTTCTTTAGGTACCTATTTCTTTCATGTACGTCCGAAAATTTTTCCTCATAAGGAAAACTTTTCCAATTCCCTAATGCTTTATTTCTCAGGCGAAAACCCGTTCTCAGGTTATTTCTAATGAAATGAAAAGGCCATCAGAAGTAGGAGGAGGAGGAGCAGGAAAAAGAAGAAGAAAATAAAGAAGAAGGAGAAGAGAAAAAGAAGAAGAATATATCGTTTGCAAAGGTCAAAAGCGAAAAACGCTTTGAATATTTCACATGCATTTGAAATGTTCCTGAACCGGAGATTCTTCATCAAAAAATCAATCAGAGAATTTCCTTATTTCCTTTATTTGTTAAACATAAACAATTAAACATCCTTGAGGTATGTTTTTGACAAAATTCATGAAAATTGTCCAAGTTATCGGTTTTTGTCAAAGTTCATGAAATTTGCACAATTTATCACTGTATTTTTGAGAGTATTCGCAGGACAAGACGAAAGAAAATTCGTCGAGCTAACCATGAGAAATCAAGACCTCACTCAGTACAATAATGTTACTCTGTTGTGCATAAAGTTTTACAATATTGTAAGTACTCTACGTCAATTTAACTGAATCGATCAACGGCAGACTTTAGGGGCACCCTGTAGATTCGAAGTGCATATCGACCAAGTGTACAAAATTGTGACTTTGTGAGAAGTTGAGAACTCGTTCACCGTCAGACTTTAGGCTCACCCTGTAGATTTAAAGTGCATATAGACCAAGTGTACAAAGAGCCTCGCACTGAGTAATAAAAAGCAATTTATGAGCCAATGTGTACCAGAGTGCAGATAATGGGCGGCAGTTCCCCAGTCTCTCCTATATTTTCCTCTTCCCCTTACTTCCCTATCTGAAGTCCGTAGACCCCTCTGCCTCTTTCTATGCCCCCCTTTTTCGTATCCCTCTCTCAGTATTCTCCTCCCCTCTCTCTCTCTCTTTCGTATGCGCCTCTGAAGTCGCCAATTTCCACTTTTCCTTCTACCCCCTCCCCCTCTCTTCCTTAACTTTTTGCGTCCCCCTTTTTGTATCTCTCAGCTACTCCTCACCCTCTCCTCCTTCCCTGAAACTGAAACCCCCCCTCCTCTCCCCTCCATACCTACCCTCGGTGTCGACAATCTCCCTCCTTCTCCTCCCCTCTCTCTTATCCCTTCTCGCCCGTCCTCAAGGCTATGAATATTCGCGTGTTGTAGTTGCATGGATAAAAGTTTTGCCTCTCCTCCCCTACCGCTCCCTTCCTCCCCCCTCCTAGTCGGACTGGATGCTAACAATAGAAAAGTTGCCGTGTTGTTTTGAGTTATACTTGATGTGGATTAAAGTTTCCAAATGGGGCAGACCTTACGTGTTCGGGGTGTCTGTAAAACCGACACCCCAACCAGATGGGGCAGACATTATGTTTTGGGGGTGTCTGTAAAACCGTGCCTGGGTGGGAATTACAAATTGATAAACGCTTCGATAAGGGACGTCCAACTGTTTCGATTTGAGTTCCCCCAAGTGCCAGCGTTTAGATGGACAATAAAATTTTAGTCCCCACGAGGTTTAATGTTTACCCCTGAAGTCCGTAACGACTCCAGTTCCCGTCCAGAAAGAATGGGAAGAAGGAGAAGAAATTTCAAGCTGGTGGCAGGAACTGGTGGAAATTTGAACCTGGGTTCTTCTGTAGTCGAACAAATTGACTACCAGTTATGATGTTGTTGTGTTTAGCGGCTTTAGCTTTCGCCGAATGGCAATAGTAGAATACAGATATCTTTTTGTATCTGCTATACATCGGGGTGATGGTCTCTATTAGCTCTAGCCATGTTAAAGTGGCTGGCTCGTCCTGAACCGCAAACATCGTGAGGACTTGTGCTTGGTCTTTAAAAGCAGAGAGAACCCTTTGAAAACTGCCAGCTAGCTAGGCTGGTTAGGGTTAGCTGTTCTCTTCCCTGTTTATAGTCCCAGTTATATTCTTATATTATACCTAATACTTCACCACTCTTTGGTTTTGCCGTCTAGTTTTAAATCTTAATCGAAATTGCTGTAAAAAAAAAAAAAAAAAAAAAAACCTAACCTCAAATCTCTTACCTTGCCAAAAGGAGAGGAAAATGACGCTCTTGATGGTCCAGAGCTTGAGTACAGGGTCAAACGGAGTCAGGAGCTCTCGGGTGGCAAAATAGAAAAGAAACAGCCCGTACAGGGCAAGCGAAACAGATACGTTGTACAGGAGAGTTGTATTCAGGTATCCACCATTTACTCTGGGGAGAGGAAATAAAACAGAAGATTAGTGAATAGGTTAAAAAAAAAAAAAAAAAAAAAAAAAACACTAATCCTTTTCCGTGTGGCCTCATGAACAGTCTGAACATCGTCTTGGGCCATCTGTCTGATTGTTTCTGAGTCTGAGAATGGTCCACTGGATAATTACTCGGATTTATTATTGAAAGGAGATTAAATCAACGCCGGGTCTTCGAGTTGTGAGACCGGAGCCCACCCACCACGAAATAAGAATATCTTAATGCAACAACCTTAACTGAACCAAGATTGTAAGATTATTTTGTCTGGGATGCCTCTTCATTAGTCGATTTCATTAATTACTAGGTTGACCTAGATGTTTGCTCATTGTGCAAAAAGTCCTCAGGTGGATTCCAAAAGCCAAGGATAAAAAACAGGTTTATTTATTTTCAGCCAAAAGCCAGAAATCAGTACATAGTAAGGAGAGTGCTTTGTTCAGAGTTTAAATATAGAGATTAAAGACTGTCAGCTTAAGTACCAGGAGTCCCCTTGCGCTGATGTGTTCGATGGAACATGTGAGCACTTGCATATGCATTTATTGATAAGTATAGTGTTTTCTTTAGACTGTCACCTTAGAGCAAGATGTCTCATTAATCTCATTATGTAAAAATGTTAGATATAATTATTCATATAATTTTGTTGACAGCGCATGCCATTATTTCTGGCTTTTGCGGAGTTCTATTTATGGTGTTATCATTGTTATCAAGGCTGTAGAAATGCTGCCTTGAACCTGTCAAAAAAGCCCTACATCACTTACATATATGCAATATAAGGGTTTGGAAGTGTCAAACGGAGAAATAATGTATAACCTTGATCCTGACAACGTAATGCAATATTCAACTCCAGATTGTCCATTGTATTCGTGCATATTGTACCTACAGGGTGGCCAAGAAATAAATGTACATGTTTTATTTATACTCTTTACAGACAAACAGTAGCTGTATTACATTTAAAGGTAGATTGTTAGAAAAAGAGAAAAAGGACGTCACAAAACGTTCACACTGCCAGGATCTGATGAATACTTGAACATACTCCCAGCCAGATCAAGTCGGCAATCAACAGGGAAAAATGCTAATGCCTGTCTGGAAAAGGCGATGCCTTTATTGTTGTAGAGGCTTGGTAATGGTGAAATCAAGAATAAGAAACTCGGTTGATGGTTTTTAGCCATGTTTAATAAACGTCCTGAACAGCAGTCCACCCACCATCGTGAGGCGATGCCCTTTAGTTTTAGAACATGATGGTTCTTGAGACTTTTTTTTTCTTCTAGAGATCGCCCCCTTAAAATAATCCATAAAAAACCTGGATAAAATTTTTACACAGTTTCTTTGAGCCACCCCGTATATCTACTTCACACGTAGGTACTCGTGCCTCATAACATGCCGTATACTGTATGTCACGTAATGCCGCAATTGCAGTACGCTGCAGCTGATTTGATGTGAGTCGTATAATATATGTTCAATGTAGAAGTGAGTCGTATAATATATGTATTATATGTTCAATGTGGAAAAAAATGTCAAAGAGTTCAAGGTGTTCTATTTAGTTAACGTGCTCTCTCCTAAGGTTTTGCATTGGGTGAATGTAGAATGTACAATATACAATACATACCTACCTATGTATTATATGAATAGCTAAGAGGCAGAGTGGACAAAGTCCAAAAAAAGCGTTTTGAGGTAAATGGAGTCAAAATTTAGGACTAGTCAAAGTTTAAATAGAGATAGGCATTTTGTTTTTGATCTCATTTCAATACAACACTAAAGTGAAGTTCACAACTAATATGTATGTGTAAATGTATAGAAAATTAGAAAATAGATCTTTTCACCCTCTTTCCAATGATATAAATAACTCAGAAAGTCGATTTTTGGACTTAGTCCGCTCTGCCTTTTACCTATTCATATTATGTAGAGTACATAGCATGGCGTATACAAAGACAGAAGGCATTGCAATATTTACAATGTGTTCTACAACTACGTGCAAATAAATCAGAACAATAAAGGGAACTAACTCTAACAAAGGAGGTCCTATTGTCCGAAATCGAAGAGAGGATAGATTAGAAGAAAGTCAGCCGTTCCAAGAACAGCTGACCTAAACTTCTAATCTAATATGCATGAGTCCCAATCCACACTATTTCAGAGCTGGGAATGCTGAGATATCAATTTCGATTGCCTGTTGGTAGGGTGGTGTGTAATAAAAGTTTGAGCTGTGTTGTTTTCTTGTCGGATTTAAATATGACAAGTCGTGAGAATTCAGATTAATCAGCCAATCGCGGAGCTCTAAGGTTGTAAATTGTAATCGATAAATCGAGCTCTAGTACTTTGGATTAAAACAAATCTGTTCCTAGTCAAATGTCAGCTTCATGATTGGACTCGGAATCATGAGTGACTGAAATTACCTTAAGTTGAGGTGAACTATACACGAGTGGTTCAGCGAACTGAAGAACTCACTCCGAACTACCTAGGGACGTTAAAACATGGTTTGGCACTCAACCACCGCGGCAGGTAAGGAAAGACTTCATGATTGGACTCGGAATCATGAGTGACTGAAATTAGCTTAAGTTGAGGTGAACTATACACGAGTGGTTCAGGGAACTGGAGAACTCACTCCGAACTACCTAGGGACGTTAAAACATGGTTTGGCACTCAACCACCGCGGCAGGTAAGGAAAGATAACAATATTGCCCATGACTGAAATTACCTTAAGTTGAGGTGAACAATTAAGGTTCAGCGAACTGAAGAACTCACTCCGAACTACCTAGGGACGTTAAAACATGGTTTGGCACTCAACCACCGCGGCAGGTAAGGAAAGATAACAATATTGCCCATTCAAGTGCTGGCTTATACAGATGATTACACCCAGACGCATTTGGATTTAACAATAATGTTTTATGTATTTATTTATTTTTTATCAAGTTCACAAGCAAATTATTTATAAACCTAATCAGTCATTGCGTAAATCTCAAAACAACAGGACACATTCTTCTTATTCCCTTCCAGCTCCTTCTTAAACACAACAACACAACACATCGTTTGAAAATCTACGCTTGATAAAAATATATTTTGTTTGATACGGGTTTGACGTCACTGTTTGACTTCTAAAGCTGTGTCCACACTTGGTCGATGGCCGTCAACTATGTGTGGACACAGCTTGAGGTTTTTAGTGTGGGGCGTTTTATCCTCTGTTCGGCAACAACTCGACAAGCTATTCACCTCACAACCTCACCCAGGCTGAGTGTGAGGATTTGGTGCCATTATTGAGGTATTTTATGTTGAGTGTAGGCACTGTAGACTGTAGGCATTATGAATACTGTGAAATGCCTTTTCTGTGCCATTTGGGAGGATTTTTTACTGGTTCAGATTTTTTTTTTTTTACTAATATTTTATGTTGAGTGTAGGCACTGTAGGCATTATGAATACTGTGAAATGCCTTTTCTGTGCCATTTGGGAGGATTTTTTACTGGTTCAGATTTTTTTTTTTTTACTAACAGAACGGTACGGTACCGAATGATGAAATTGCAATTTGATTTTGATAAGTCACGAATTTAGAATATCGCCGCTATTTTATCTCTCTGCTATAATATCGTGAGATCCTGAATCTCCTGAGAACTCGTAAGAAGATATGAACATCGTCTTGGGCCATCTGTCTGATTGTTTCTGAGTCTGAGAATGGTCCACTGGATAATTACTCGGATTTATTATTGAAAGGAGATTAAGTCAACGCCGGGTCTTTGAATTGTGAGACCGGAGCCCACCCACCACGAAATAAGAATATCTTAATGCAACAACCTTAACTGAACCAAGATTGTAAGATTATTTTGTCTGGGATGCCTCTTCATTAGTCGATTTCATTAATTACTAGGTTGACCTAGATGTTTGCTCATTGTGCAAAAAGTCCTCAGGTGGATTCCAAAAGCCAAGGATAAAAAACAGGTTTACATCTGTCTGATTGTTTCTGAGTCTGAGAATGGTCCACTGGATAATTACTCGGATTTATTATTGAAAGGAGATTAAATCAATGCCGGGTCTTCGAGTTGTGAGACCGGAGCCCACCCACCACGAGATGAGAATAACTTAATGCAACAACCTTAACTGAACCAAGATTGTAAGATTTTTTTTTTGTCTGGGATGCCTCTTCATTAGTCGATTTTATTAATTACTAGGTTGACCTAGATGTTTGCTCATTGTGCAAAAAGTCCTCAGGTGGATTCCAAAAGCCAAGGATAAAAAACAGGTTTATTTATTTTCAGCCAAAAGCCAGAAATCAGTACATAGTAAGGAGAGTGCTTTGTTCAGAGTTTAAATATAGAGATTAAAGACTGTCAGCTTAAGTACCAGGAGTCCCCTTGCGCTGATGTGTTCGATGGAACATGTGAGCACTTGCATATGCATTTATTGATAAGTATAGTGTTTTCTTTAGACTGTCACCTTAGAGCAAGATGTCTCATTAATCTCATTATGTAAAAATGTTAGATATAATTATTCATATAATTTTGTTGACAGCGCATGCCATTATTTCTGGCTTTTGCGGAGTTCTATTTATGGTGTTATCATTGTTTAGTGCTTTCTTTAGACTGTCACCTTAGAGCAAGATGTCTTATTAATCTCATTATGTAAAAACGGTAGATATAATTATTCATATAATTTTGTTGACAGCGCATGCCATTATTTCTGGCTTTTGCGGAGTTCTATTTATGGTGTTATCATTGTTATCAAGGCTGTAGAAATGCTGCCTTGAACCTGTCAAAAAAGCCCTACATCACTTATGGATAAAAAACAGGTTTATTTATTTTCAGCCAAAAGCCAGAAATAAGTAGTAAGGAGATTGCTTTGTATATTTCAGAATTTAACTATAAGTTTAGATTTTTTAGGCTGTCAGCTTAAGTACCAGAAGTCCCCTTACGCTGATGTGATCGGTGGAACATGTGAGCACTTGCATATGCATATACTGATAAGTAGTACTTTCTTTAGACTGTCACCTTAGAACAAGATGTCTCATTAATCTCACTATGTAAAAACGGTAGATACAATTATTCATATAATTTTGTTGACAGCACATGCCATTATTTCTGGCTCTTGCGGAGTTCTATTTATGGTGTTATCATTGTTATCAAGGCTGTAGAAATGCTGCCTTGAACCTGTCAAAAAAGCCCTACATCACTTATATGCAATATAAGGGTTTGGAAGTGTCAAACGGAGAAATAATGCATAACCTTGATCCTGACAACGTAATGCAATATTCAACTCCAGATTGTCCATTGTATCCGTGCATATTGTACCTACAGGGTGGTTGAGAAATAAATGTACATGTTTTTATTTATACTCTTTACAGACAAACAGTAGCTGTACTACATTTAAAGGTAGATTGTTAGAAAAAGAGAAAAAGGACGTCCCAAAATGTTCACACTGCCAGGATCTGATGAATACTTGAACATACTCCCAGAATCCCAGGTCAAGTAGGCAATCAACAGGGAAAAATGCTAATGCCTGTCTGGAAAAGGCGATGCCTTTATTGTTGTAGAGGCTTGGTAATAGTGAAATCAAGAATCAAGAAATAAATGTACATGTTTTATTTATATTATCTACTCTTTACAGACAAACAGTTGCTGTATTACATACATTTAAAGGTAGATTGTTAAGAAAAGAGAAAAAGGACGTCACAAAACGTTCACACTGCCAGGATCTGATGAATACTTGAACATACTCCCAGAATCCCAGATCATGTCGGCAATCAACAGGGAAAAATGCTAATGCCTGTCTGGAAAAGGCGATGCCTTTATTGTTGTAGAGGCTTGGTAATAGTGAAATCAAGAATAAGAAACTCGGTTGATGGTTTTTAGCCATGTTTAATTGGCACGTCCACTCACCCATATATGCAATATAAGGGTTTGGAAGTGTCAAACGGAGAAATAATGTATAACCTTGATCCTGACAACGTAATGCAATATTCAACTCCAGCCATCATGATTTATGTCGAAAATACATAAGAAAAGGCAGTGGCATCTCTCATTTAAATGGAACCTTAAAACGTATAACAATGTTTTCACAACTGATAATGATAATAACCTACCCAAAAACGAGGTTGTCATCTAGTCTGAATTTCCTACTTGACCGGATGTAAGGGTTTTGTCACTTTTCTTTTCCACGCACAATGGAATTATGGCACCAAACATCAAGGTTTTTGCCACTTTCTCATCAATTGCACCAAAATATCAAGGTGACCTAAACTCTATTCTGAATCCTTCTCACTCACTATTGTCTCCAGACCTACCTGTTGATTCCACTAATGAATGGGGAAAAAGGGACACTGTTTTGACTCACTGACTCGCTTAGTGCGAACAAAAGATTTTGACTCATTCAAAAGAATACGAGGTAGGAAAAATGTTTTATAAAATAAAAGAGGAGAAACATAAAATAAATACCACTAATGAATGGGGAAAAGGGTCACTGTTTTGACTCACTGACTCGTTTTATGCGAACAAAAGATTTTGACTCATTCAAAAGAATACGAGGTAGGAAAAATGTTTTATAAAATAGACTTCAGTCGATCATTTAAGACCGGTTTTAGCGTCATCTATGTTAAGCTACGCCGAGCAAGGCCAATAAATGGATGGGGGTTCAATCCCAGCCAAATTATGGCGCTCAAAATTTGAACTTTAAAGTATGTATGTATTTTTGTGAAATCATGTTCATACTGTGCGCGAGAACCATCCAAATTTGGCGCAGCGCGCAAGTCTATACGTACCTGTACAATACATATCTATCACTATTAGACGAATTCAACATCGAAAGATTCTCACACTCCTATCTATCCGTGGGAATAATAGTCATGATATACACATACATTCCGCTAGCCTAAACACCTAACATAAAGTCTATATAACATCGGTTCTATGAAATACCTACCTACCTGAGAGCAACTAGTCAATACTTCAATAGTCTAAGAACGATAGGAACACTAACAGCCTAGGAACTATGTCTATTAGGTGCTAAGGCGAGAGCAATCAAAACTCGCTTCTATTCTATTCTTTTTTCAATTGAGTCATCTGTGATATTCCTTGTGGAATAACTCCCAGGAATCGAGAACCTTGATTGTCCTCCAGTCTCAAGTCCAAACAGGTCCAAATTCCAACCGAAAGATCGAATTTTGTCTTCAAACATAGCAGATAATTTGTCCTCAAATTCCAAAAAAGGGACAGAGTATAAAAGGGCTTTTAGAGTTTGGTGGCAGAGAATGTCCTCTAGGGCACTCAATCTTTTAAGGAAATTAAAGAGCTCATTTTCATCCCATTGTACATCTTTGATTAAACTCTTCAATTGACATCAAAAAGACACTTCCACTCTCTCCCACTGATGGTAGAGCAGCTATCTCGCTAGTCCGATCAAATGCTGTTCCTTTTGGGTTAACACAGACCAAAATAACCTTCACTCAAAAATGAACAAATTTAATCAATAACCCAAACCCACAACTCCGTAGTGATCTCAAGTGAAACCATGTAAACGGCTTGGTTATGTTTTTCATTGAGAATCTCGGTGGTTATCCAAATCATCATTCATTCATTCATTCAGATAGGTTCCCTAGATATCAGGGTGTCTCACAAATAGACTAATAGAGAGACATCATCACGACATGCTGTAAAATCAGCCCATGAAAGGCTACAAACAAAGTCAAGTAAAAATTTCTCTATTCCCAAGAGGTCCGAAAAAAAGAGTTATTTATTTTTATGATTTTACTTGGGATCAGCATAAAGTCAAACCTTAAAATATCACCAAAAGTTATATTGAAATTCCGTCCCTGTTTCAAGTAGAGAATTTCTTACATGGACTTTTGTTTGTTTGTAGCTCTTGACGTGCTGAATATTCCATATTTTGTTGTCCCTTTATGATTTTACTTGGGATCAGCATAAAGTCAAACCTTAAAGTATCACCAAAAGTTATATTAAAATTCCTTCCCTGTTTCAAGTAGAGAATTTCTTACATGGACTTTTGTTTGTTTGTAGCTCTTGACGTGCTGAATATTCCATATTTTGTTGTCCCTCTGTTCATGAAACACCCTGTATAGGTGTATAGTATCATTAGTATCTAGGTAGGCATAACAATATGTTCAAGGTGGTATAAGTAGATCCAGAAATAATGGACGTCAATAATTTAATTCCACTAATACCTCAACGAAACCACTGATCTTAGATTTGGTAATCAAAATTTTGTGGTTTAAATGGAGACAAGGAAAAAAGTTTAAAATATGGTAGAAACTGATTTATTTAACCAGAAATATAGGATTTTTTTCGACAGGTCTACCCACTCTCTTAAATTCAGGATTTATCTTGTTAAACAGCCATAATTCTAAAATTTGGATCAGTTGACATATGGAGAATAAATGGTACAAATGGCACATCCACTAAATTCACAAGAGTGATTGCTCCTTCTTCTTCATCGTCATTCAAGGTTGTACAGATGATTGTAGAGGAAGTATCAAGGACCTAGAATGAAATGGTAGTCTGTACTCGAGGCGTAGAAAAATCTCGAGATTCTCAAATTATAGGCTCACGGTGATGTTTAGTTGGGACATAGAAAACGTAGAGCCCAAGTACCCCTATTCATCCAGCCTATCCACGTGACTGTGTTAACAACTATAGACTCATGTCTGGTCAAATTTTCCAAATGAAAAGTGATAAAATCATGCCTCGGTTGTGTATCGAACCTGCGTACCGTTCTATAGGAGACGAAACAGTCTCTGATAGAGTGAGTATCTACCTTCTGGTCAAAAAAATGTCATCATTCCTTTTCTTCTGCGTAATGTTTGTGACATGTTTGTTCATCTTTTGTTCGTCTGTATATTTTTGTTTGTTTGCTTCAACATTATTCTTTTCTTATCGACTTGTGTCGTTACTTTTGTCTCGATTTCCACTTTCTCTTACTCCTTCTTCTCCTCTTTCTTATCCTTCTCCCACCATTTCCTCTTCCTCCTCTCCTTTCTTGTTTTATCTTGATGACTTTCTATGCTAGTCTCCGTAAAAACTTTTATACTTTCACTGTACTTTTGTCTCGATTTCCACTTTCTCTTACTCCTTCTTCTCCTCTTTCTTATCCTTCTCCACCATTTCCTCTTCCTCCTCTCCTTTCTTGTTTTATCTTGATGACTTTCTATGCTAGTCTCCGTAAAAACTTTTATACTTTCACTGTCTGTTCTGAGCTTTTCTCTTTCACTTTTTTTCATGTTTGTCTTTTTTTCTCCCATTTCTTTTTCTTCTCCATCTAAAGAAGTATGTTTGTTTATTTTTAGCAAGTTTACTTTTTTCCTTTTCCATTGAAAAATAAATGATCGTCTTTTTGCGTTCCCTGTCGTGTTTTCAAAAGTAATGCCATTTTTTGCATTATTTCACATGGAATTGCGACATTCTTCAGCGACCTATTGCCTATTGGATTCTTTGAAGATATTTTATCCACGCAATTCTTCATCTGCGACTACCGTAACTGGAGGGACCCTGTTTTTTTCCAAGTGACATTTCTTTTTCTTCTCCATCTAAAGAAGTATGTTTGTTTATTTTTAGCAAGTTTACTTTTTTCCTTTTCCACTGAAAAATAAATGATCATCTTTTTGCGTTCCCTGTCGTGTTTTCAAATGTAATGCCATTTTTTGCATTATTTCACATGGAATTGCGACATTCTTCAGCGACCTATTGGATTCTTTGAAGATATTTTATCCACGCAATTCTTCATCTGCGACTACCGTAACTGGAGGGACCCTGTTTTTTTCCAAGTGATTTACAGTCGTTACAGACAACTTTTTTTCTCCCAAACAAGGACAGACTATTGTGGAATGAATGAAAATGAAAAGAAAGAAAATAATAAAACAGAATATGAGAAGACTACCAAGAACAGGAAACCATCTAAGTTTTGTTTTCTAAAGCAGTTTAACGTCACTGTTATAATTACTGACTTCTGAGGTCTTTCGTGGCGGGAGTTTTAACCTCCCATTCGGTGACAAGCTACCCGTCTACTCACATTGACCTCAAACAGCCGGAGTGGGGCTGGTAACCAACATCACGCGGTTGCCCATCTGTTCAACCATCCAGTTCCTAACTACGCGTGATCAGGGGGGATCCAAGAGGACTGATAAGTATTTAACCTCATTGGATTTTCAAATCACTTGGGCCTTTGGGGGCCCGTACGGACCCTTTTTAGTCCGTCCTTCCTTTATTATTACTAATAATAAAAGGTATAGTGGACGGACTATTGTATTCGCTTCGGTGTCAGTCTGACCCCATAGAAGGACTTATCCAAACCTAGTCGACCTATATATCAAATTAAAGGTCTTTTTACCAGGATCACGAAAATGGTGGTTTATACGTACCTGTACAATACATATCTATATCTATCACTATTAGACGAATTGAAAATTGAAAGATTCTCACACTCCTATATCTATCCGTGGGAATACTAGTCATGATATACAGTCCGCTAGCCTAAACACCTAACATGAAGTCTATATAACATCGGTTCTATGAAATACCTACCTGAGAGCAACTAGTCAATACTTCAATAGTCTAAGAACGATAGGAACACTAACAGCCTAGGAACTAGGAACTATGTCTAGGCGCTAGTGCTAAGGCGAGAGCAATCAAAACTCGATTCTATTCTATTCTCTTTTCAATTGAATCATCTGTGATATTCCTTGTGGAATAACTCCCAGGAATCGAGAACCTTGGTTGTCCTCCAGTCTCAAGTCCAAACAGGTCCAAATTCCAACCGAAAGATCGAATTTTGTCTTCAAACATAGCAGATAATTTGTCCTCAAATTCCAAACAAGGGACAGAGTATAAAAGGGCTTTTCTAGTTAGGTGACAGAAAATGTCCTATAGGCCACTCAATCTTTAAAGAAATTAAAGAGCTCATTTTCATCCCATTATACATCTTTGATTAAACTCTTCAATTGACATCAAAAAGACACTTCCACTCTCTCCCACTGATGGTAGAGCAGCTATCTCGCTAGTCCAATCAAATGCTGTTCCTTTTGGGTTAACACAGACCAAAATAACCTTCACTCAACAATGAACAAATTTAATCAATGACCCAAACCCACAACTCCGTAGTGATCTCAAGTGAAACCATGTAAACGGGATGGTTATGATTTTCATTGAGAATCTCGGTGGTTATCCAAATCATCATTCATTCATTCAGATAGGTCCCCTAGATATCAGGGTGTCTCACAAAATAAATAGACTAATAGAGAGACATCATCACGACAAGCTGTAAAATCAGCCCATGAAAGGCTACAAACAAAGTCAAGTAAAAATTTCTCTATTCCCAAGAGGTCCGAAAGAAAGAGTTATTTATTTATTTATTTATTTTTATGATTTTACTTGGGATCAGCATAAAGTCAAACCTTAAATTATCACCAAAAGTTATATTAAAATTCCGTCCCTGTTTCAAGTAGAGAATTTCTTACATGGACTTTTGTTTGTTTGTATCTCTTGACGTGCTGAATATTCCATATTTTGTTGTCCCTCTGTTCATGAAACACCCTGTATAGTATCATTAGTATTTAGGTAGGCATAACAATATGTTCAAGGTGGTATAAGTAGATCCAGAAATAATGGACGTCAATAATTTAATTCCACTAATACCTCAACCGGAAGAGAGGATAGATTAGAAGAAAGTCAGCCGTTCCGAGAACAGCTGACCTAAACTTCTAATCTAAATGCATGATTCCCAATCCACACTATTTCTTCAGAGCTGGGAATGCTGAGATGTCAATTTCGATTGCCTGTTGGTAGGGTGGTGTGTAATTGTGTATTTTGCATCCTAAAATAAAAATACCATTAAATGAGTTCTGAGTATCAGGGACGTTTAATTGCCTCCTTGTAGATTTTAATAGCGTTCTCATAAATGAAAGTTAGAACGACTTATTTTCAATACCTTCTCGTAACTGTTGATTACTTTTCAAGATGACATTGGTGTTGGTTAATATGATATTAATGTATGTCCATTAACCATTGGAAAATTGTGTATTTTGCATCCTAAAATAAAAATACCATTAAATGAGTTCTGAGTATCAGGGACGTTTAATTGGCTCCTTGTAGATTTTAATAGCGTTCTCGTAAATGAAAGTTAGAACGACTTATTCTCAATACCTTCTCGTAACTGTTGATTACTTTTCAAGATGACATTGGTGTTGGTTAATATGATATTAATGTATGTCCATTAACCATTGGGCAATGGCAACATACAAGTAGGTACATAAATATCTACTAAGTGCAATAAATAATAATTCGACTTTCAAGTAGAATCAACCTGTCTCGGTGGTCAAGACTTTTGCCTGGTAATCAGGAGGGCGTGGTTTCAAATCCAAAGTTATCTGAGGTATGTAATTCTCAACATTGTTTGAGAATTTGACCACAAAAAATTTAATGGAGCTCCAAGGGTATTTCCTGTTTCCAAAGCAGCTTAATTTCTCTCTCTCTCTTCTCTTTTCTCTCTCTTCCTCTTTCTTCTCTCTCTCCCCCTTCTCTCCCTCCTCACTCTTCTCTCTTCTTCATGATCTTTCTCTCTCCCTCCCTGCCCAACTTCATCCCATAACATGGATTATAGGTAAGTACATTTACATTCTTGTGAATTACATAGGTGAAATATTACATAATTATGTAGGTGCCGGCCTACCATTACCATTTCCTTGTTCTTTGCCTATCCAATCCTCCCTACAGTCATGCACAGTCACATTTACATAATTATTATCATTTGCTATCATGAGAGAGTAATGAAAAGAGCTTTTCCATCATTGGTATTACATGTTCGCCCACGATTGGAAACCGTATATCTGCTGGAGTTTCTCCAGAGACATTTTCAGATTCGCACTGTTTTACATTTTCTCTCGGATTTTTTTTTTTTTCAAAGTCGAGACGATACTCTGATGAAGATTTTTTTTTCTTTCTTTTTATACTTTCCATTACACTACGTACCTATAGGGAACCTAGGCAAGATAAACAGATTACTTACTTAATCCATCCCGTTCTACCGTTGGTGTCGGGTTTGCCAGAAAGCTCGCCATTTGCTTCTATCGTGAACACTACTTGTGGCACTTTTCCAGGACTGTCCTCTCTCCTTAACAGATTCCGTGACATTTTCTTCCCAAGTACATCGGGGCCTTCATCTCGGTCTTCGGCCCTCTGGTTTTGCAAGATAGGCTAATTTGGGGTATCTCTGGTCGGGCATTCGCATCATATGTCCAAACCAGCGGTTTTTGTGGTTTAAATGGAGACAAGGAAAAAAAGTTTAAAATATGGTAGAAACTGATTTATGTATTTAACCAGAAATATAGGATTTTTTTTTCGACAGGTGTCTATGTCTACACACTCTCTTAAATTCAGGATTTATCTGGTTAAACAGCCATAATTCTAAAATTTGGATCAGTTGACATATGGAGAATAAATGGTACAAAACGCACATCCACTAAATTCACAAGAGTGATTGCTCCTTCTTCTTCATCGTCATTCAAGCGTTTCTATTTTTCCTTAAATCCAGCTTGGTGTATTTAACCAGAAATATAGGATTTTTTTCGACAGGTGTCTATGTCTACCCACTCTCTTAAATTCAGGATTTATCTTGTTAAACAGCCATAATTCTAATTTGGATCAGTTGACATATGGAGAATAAATGGTACAAATCGCACATCCACTAAATTCACAAGAGTGATTGCTCCTTCTTCTTCATCGTCATTCAAGCGTTTCTATTTTTCCTTAAATCCAGCTTGGTTCAGAAATATAGGATTTTTTTCGACAGGTGTCTATGTCTACCCACTCTCTTAAATTCAGGATTTATCTTGTTAAACAGCAATAATTCTAAAATTTGGATCAGTTGAGTTGACATATGGAGAATAAATGGTACAAATGGCACATCCACTAAATTCACAAGAGTGATTGCTCCTTCTTCTTCATCGTCATTCAAGCGTTTCTATTTTTCCTTAAATCCAGCTTGGTTTTATTCCTTTCTTCTCATTCCTTCGTTTTATGTATTTCTTTTCGTTCTACTTTTCTTAAGCCATCTCTCTTTTCCTTAAGTTCTTTCTGTATAGACGTTTTCTTCCTCACATGGCTAAAATTTATGGTCGGGACCACAATATCAGTTTAAACTTAGTTCAAGTTAACCTAATGGAAACATATAACCTGATCGGTTGATTGAAGATTTTGGTTTAAAATTTCTATCTATCTATTCCAGAGGTTCTCAAACTGGGGGCGTGGAGACAAACCAGGGGGGGGGGGAGAGCTTTTCCTATAAAAAAATCAAACTTATACCAAAATTACCTACCAGGTACTTGGTCTCCAACTCTAGTATCTCAAGAAAAAAATCTCAAGAAAAAATGAGAATGTCCAAAGGGGGCGCCATGCAAAAAAGTTGAGAACCACTGATCTATTCCTTCAATCCGGGGATTGGTTGGAAATCTCTCTCCATTTGTCTCTGTCGTGTGCCCATGCCTTCATTTGTTGATAGTTATTACAGCCAGCGAAATCCATGATCTGATCGATATAGGCCATCCGGGGTCTTCCTCTTCCTTGTGCTCCTACTCTTCGTCCTTCTATGATAAAATTCGTTTAAAATTTAAAACAGTATTAAAAAAAAAAAAAAAAAAAAAAAAAAAAAAAAAAAAAAAAAAAAAAAACCGTTTTTTTTTTTTTTAAACCACTTTTTGGGGCGTATTTATTTATTTTTTATCAAGTTCACAAGCAAATTATTTATAAACCTAATCAGTCATTGCGTAAATCTCAAAACAACAGGACACATTCTTCTTCCCTTCCAGCTCCTTCTTAAACACAACAACACAACACATCGTTTGAAAATCTACGCTTGATAAAAATATATTTTGTTTGATACGGGTTTGACGTCACTGTTTGACTTCTAAAGCTGTGTCCACACTTAGTCGATGGCCGTCAACTATGTGTAGATGCAGCTTATGGGTTTTAGTGTGGGGCGTTTTATCCTCTATTCGGCAACAACTCGACAAGCTATTCACCTCACAACCTCACCTAGGCTGAGTTTGAGGATTTGGTGCCATTATTGAGGTATTTTATGTTAAGTGTAGGCACTGTAGGCATTATGAATACTGTGAAATGCCTTTTCTGTGCCATTTGGGAGGATTTTTTACTGATTCAGATTTTTTTTTTTTTACTAACAGAACGGTACGGTACCGAATGATGAAATTGCAATTTGATTTTGATGAGTCACGAATTTAGAATATCGCCGCTATTTTATCTCTCTGCTATAATATCGTGAGATCCTGAATCTCCTGAGAACTCGTAAGAAGATAATAGAAGAATAAATGGCGAAGCTGAGTGCAATTTTAAAATCTACATAATTATCTAGTACATGGTAGCTTTAGGCTGTACCAGATCTAGTAACTAAAAGAGTTCAATGGTCAACCATCTAAGTTTTGTTTTCTAAAGCAGTTTAACGTCACTGTATAATTACTGACTTCTGAGGTCTTTCGTGGCGGGAGTTTTAACCTCCCATTCGGTGACAAGCTACCCGTCTACTCACATTGACCTCAAACAGCCGGAGTGGGGCTGGTAAAAGCCAACATCACGCGGTTGCCCATATGTTCAACCATCCAGTTCCTAATCCTAACTACGCGTGATCAGTGATCAAAGAGGACTGATAAGTATTTCTGGTGTTCTCGTGTTGACCCAGCACCTAAATGGGAAGTATTGTGTCTCTTCTCGCCCATCTGATGAGAGGCATACTACGGGAACCTTATATAGGGAGAACGGGCTCTAGTCTTGATTTTAAATCATTACGTGAAAGTAAAATCGAAAAATCAAATCAAGAATAATAATAAACTGAATATCTACGCGTGATCAGTGATCCAAGAGGACTGATAAGTATTTAACCTCATTGGATTTTCAAATCACTTGGGCCTTTGGGGGCCCGTACGAACTCTTTTTACTTTTCTTGTCCTATAGGAGGGAAGTAATGTATTCGACAAGTTTTTTGATGGTCAGTTTTTCAGGATCAGGAAAACTTGGGCACATAAGTACTGATTTAATGATTTTATTTAATCCTGATCGAATAAACTACGGGCTAAATAATTCCCGGAGGGACGGACCCAGCTTGTTACTTTTCTTGTCCTATAGGAGGGAAGTAATGTATTCGACAAGTTTTTTGATGGTCAGTTTTTCAGGATCAGGAAAACTTGGGTTCAAAAAAAAAAATAACCTCATTGGATTTTCAAATCACTTGGGCCTTCGGGGGCCCATACGGACCCTTTTTACTTTTCTTGTCCTATAGGAGGGAAGTAATGTATTCGACAAGTTTTTTGATGGTCAGTTTTTCAGGATCAGGAAAACTTGGGTTCAATCCCAGCCAAATTATGGCGCTCAAAATTTGAACTTTAAAGTATGTATGTATTTTTGTGAAATCATGTTCATACTGTGCGCGAGAACCATCCAAATTTGGCGCAGCGCGCAAAAAATAAATAGGGAAGAAGAATTAAAGGAGAGTAAAATGGCCTTTGAGGTTTAGGATATGACACAATGCTTCCTCGCAAAAAAGTTCAAAATTTGTTGGCGGTAGAGATATTTTAGACCTAAAGGATTTCTTGAACCAAAGACCTAAAGGATTTCTTGAACCAGTAGGACCTCATTGGAATTTCGAGTAGCTACTCCAGAGAGAACAATTGAATCTCTAGTAGCGCGGTCAAACTTTCTTGACTTGGCGGGGCGGGGCGGAGCGCTACCGCGCTCCTTAATATTGAATAGATGTTACACAGATTTTCAAATTATTATTTAGGTATTTGGCCACATATTGAGATTAAGCTTGATACTTTGTCTAGGCCTCCTTTGAGGTAAGAGAAGACCAACTAATGGCGGATACCTAACTATTACATCAGGTGCAAGTCCGAATACTTCAGGTGCTACTAGGAAGACAGGTGCTACTAGGAAGATATTGCAAATTAAGTCACAACCATCTTAAAATGGTCACAGTGCTTCCGCTGTCCTCAAATTCGGAAGCAAACGACTTAAGGTGACAAATGAAATAAAAGGACAATGAAACACTATTGTACATTGTACTCCAGTTTCTTCAGCAATCTAGGTTAAACTGATAGCACACTGAATAGGGTGCCTTTTATTTATGTCTACTGTATCGGTTTACTTTCGAACAGAAATGATAATGGATGCGATTTTGGAGGTGATAAAGAGTCGAAGGATGAGGAGAAGGGGTAGGAGGATGAGGAGAAGGAGGTGGAGGAGAAGAATAAGAAGTAGAGGATACGGAGAAGAGCAAGAAGGGGGAGGAGGAGAAGGAGAAGAAGGAAGAGTAGGAAGAGAAGATAAAAATAAGGAGAAGAAGAAGTAGGAGGAGGAGAAGGAGAAAGAGAAAGGAGAGGAAGAGGAGGAGTAGGAGAAAGAGAAAGAAGAGGAAGGGGAGGAGGAGGAGGAGGAGGAGGAGGAGGAGGCAAAAGAGATTCGGAGAAGAAAAAGATATAGGAAAAGGAGGAGGAGGAGAAGGAGAAGAAGGTGTAAAGGAAAATGCAACAACGACCGCCCCCCGCTTCGCTGAACAATATATTGTTTATGTTGTAACAATAGGAAGACAAAACAAGGAAAAGGAAAAACACTTCGTATCTTCTTGGTTTCTCGGTAACGTAGTTAGTCGTTATCGGAACGGGTTTCAGGGTTTCACACTTTTCTTCATCACTTATCTTCATTTTCACGAATATGTAATAGACCACGTGTCCACTTAAGTGTGACGTCATTTTGGACACAATCATTGGCTTACGGCAATTTTATTAACTTTTATTATATTTCGTGTCCAATTTTACGTCAATTCACTTTAGCAGTCTATTGTTTCCACGATTTTTACCTTATTCTGTCTAATGTCTATTTATTTTACCATACCTCTCGAACGGTTTGTCGCATTTGGATGAAATTTGACAAACATGTTCAACACATAAAGGGCATTTTGTCTTCCAGAGGCTGTCATTAGATTTTGTGCCATTTTGAAGGACAAAAAGCTGACCTCATTTCCTACATTGAAAGTTGTAATGGGTCACAATAAATTGTACAGTTTACTACAAAGGGAAAGTCATATACGTGTAGTGTGACCCAAATACCGCAAGAGGGAAGACTCGAAGATCATATTAAACTTTGTGAAAGACAGTATTAAACAATGTGAAGACAATACTGGGATAAGGGAGGCAAAAAGTAAACTTTCCGGAAGCAGAACGCAACACACACTGGAAAAAGGAAAGATATCATTACTGATAGCGGAATGAAATTGCTGATAAGAAAGTTGGAAGTTCAGAGAGGGTGGAGGAGGGATACGTAAATAACATACATATGAGTACGAGTAATCATAGTAATGAAAACTTTGAAGCTAATAAGGTAGTTAAGGTAAGGAAGGGAAATACTGAGAAGCAAAGAGGAAGGGAAGAGGAACAAGTATGGAGAAATAACAAGAAGGACGAGAGGATGGAGGAGGGAAAGAAGGAGGAAGAGAGTACGAAGAAGAAAATGTTTCAAATGGCCCGGACCACAATGTGAGTTTAAAGAAACTAAAGCTGACTGTCTAAGTTTTTTTTTTTTTTTTTTTTTTTTTTTTTTTTTTTTTTTAATATTTTAGGAGGAGGAAGAGGAGGAGGAGGAGAAGGAGAAAGAGAAAGAAGAGGAAGAGGAGGAGTAGGAGAAAGAGAAAGAAGAGGAAAGGGAGGAGTAGGAGGAGGAGGAGGAGGAGGCAAAAGAGATTCGGAGAAGAAAAAGATATAGGAAAAGGAGGAGGAGGAGGAGGAGGAGGAGGAGGAGGAGAAGAAGAAGAAGAAGAAGAAGGTGTAAAGGAAAATGCAACAACGACCGCCCCCTGCTTCGCTGAACAATATATTGTTTATGTTGTAACAATAGGAAGACAAAACAAGGAAAAGGAAAAACACTTCGTATCTTCTTGGTTTCTTTTTGAATCGAGATAAATTTATTGGGAGTATGGGGATGGAGGTGCCTGGAAGAATAATTTATCGAGTACTCTGTTTATTTTATGTTATCTATGTTCTTATTACTTTCTATTACTTTTATTTATTGAATTGGAGGAAGGTTTAAATTTGTTTATTGAAATATGGGGATGGAGGTGCCTGGAAGAATAATTTATCGAGTATTCTGTTTATTTTATGTTATCTATGTTCTTATTACTTTCTATTACTTTTATTTATTGAATTGGAGGAAGGTTTAAATTTGTTTATTGAATGAGAAGAAGGTTTAAATTTGTCTCATACGTTTTCTTAGTGAGTCGTTTGGCCGGGAAAAGTCAAAAGAACTTGATTGCCCAGATAGTCACCCATCCGGATGCCAACCACTCGCACCGTTCCTTAACTTCAGAGATCAGTCCGGAACCGATGCGTTCAACGTGCCATCGCTGCTGACAATTTCCATTATAGGCAGTAAAATGCACCAAATAATGAAACAATACCACACAATATCTACAGATTCTAAAGAAAGACTTCAAAATAGTCCACAATATTAATATTATGGGCAGTAATACACCAAGACAGAATGAAATGCTCATAAAGCTAAAATTCCTATATGTTCTAATTTGCCTCATAGTTGGGGCAGCTTGGCAATTACGTTTACCTATGGGTATCATAGTCACACCTTTTCTCATATCATAGTCTTGTGTGCTTTTTCAAGACGCCATCGCCTGTCATGTTTAAACAGTCGACAATTTCCTTTATAGGCAGTAAAATGCACCAAATAATGAAACAATACCACATAATACCTACAGATTCTAAAGAAAGACTTCAAAATAGTCCACAATATTAATATTATGGGCAGTAATACACCAAGACAGAATGAAATGCTCATAAATAGTAATTTCTGAAGAAACAGTTCAAAATACTCCACACAATTTCCATCACGGGCAGTGATAGCAGTAATGCACCACCGTAGAATGTGAATGCAAAGACAATATACTATCTGTGAACAAACAATACAATAGAATAGAGATAAAGTTCAGCAGACGTGACATGGCGCCTTCTCCGATTTTAATTGAATTCAATCCAGAGATAGAGTCTATTCTAATTAAATTCAAAGAAGCACCTCACAGTCTCCATGATATGAGAACACCGACTGGAGACACATCGGTCCCTAGAATGTGAATGCAAAGACAATATACTATCTGTGAACAAACAATACAATAGAGATAAAGTTCAGCAGACGTGACATGGCGCCTTCTCAGATTTTAATTGAATTCAATCTAGAGATAGAGTCTATTCTAATTAAATTCAAAGAAGCACCTCACAGTCTCCATGATATGAGAACACCGACTGGAGACACATCGGAAATGTCTGCAGGGTGAAATGTCTCTGATATGTTGGATAGAGGATTGTAGAAATGGAGAGGAAGTACCAATGAACTGATACCAAGTACCAAGAACTGTACTGATACACAATATGTTGTACAGAATAGAGGATTGTAGAAATGGAGAGGAAGTACCAATGAACTGATACCAAGTACCAAGAACTGTACTGATACACAATATTGTACAGATGATTGTAGAGGAAGTATCAAGGACCTAGAATAAAATGGTAGTCTGTACTCGAGGCGTAGAAAAATCTCGAGATTCTCGAATTATAGGCTCACGGTGATGTTGTTTAGTTGGGACGTAGGACCCAAGTACCCCTATGTATCCAGCCTATCCACGTGTCTGTGTTAACAACAATAGACTCATGTGTGGTCAAATTTTCCAAATGAAAAGTGATAAAATCATGCCTCGGTTGTGTATCGAACCTGCGTACCGTTCTATAGGAGACGAAATAGTCTTCCTATATGAGTTCTTATCTGCCTCATAGTTGGGGCAGCTGGGCAATTACGTTTACCTCTGGGTATCATAGTCACACCTTTTCTCATATCATAGTCTTGTGTGCTTTTTCAAGACGCCATCGCCTGTCAACAGCAGATATTTACTGTCCTATCACACCTAGGTAGCCTTGTTATTGAAAAATTATCGATTTATCTCGAAATCTATTAATTCTCTTTGAAATCTAGTAATGTTTGAACGCTTCAGAAAAATGGCACAGAAATCCACCCACATCAAATCTACTATGAAAAGGTATCGATTAAACCTATTAAACCTCGATTAAAGCAATGAATACTTGAGAAAAGTGGCACATGAATCCAGAATCCACCCACATCTGACCAACTAACCAAGTAAATTGATGTGAATGATGTGATAATGAGAAAAACTGGAAAGGAATCTTAAAGAGCAGTGCGCTAGGCCAAGTTCCAGTCACCATTATCGTAAACATTATCTGATAGTTTCAAGGTAAAAGACTCCGGAATGTACATACTGGATGCGTAGGAGTATTTCGTTTTTCACGCCAGATTTTTCACCATAAAAAAATAAGGACGGTAGGTGAGAGAACATTCTTTGTGGTGGATTCACTGGTTTTTCTTCAAGCCAGTCCCAATAATGCATAATGCAGAGCAGTGCACACTGGTGAGAAACCGAGTTTACCGAGTTTCATGAAACTCATGGTGGATTTCACCAACCTTCATCCCAGCCTCAAACAGCCCGTTGGCTTAACAGCCCTGTTAAGCCAATGCAAATTAAATGGAACTTAACTGGCTGTTAGCTTAACAGGAGTTCTAATGACTGAATAAATATTGGTGAAATCCAACTTCAGTGTGCACTTTGACATATGAAAAACACTAGTGTGCATTGCGACTATTACAGTTTGCTTCGGCTAAAAAAAAAGTGGAGCGGAGAGCATCAAGCGTGCATCATAGAGGGAATCTGTTTAGCCAATGCAAATTGAATGGAACTTAACTGGCTGTTAGCTTAACAGGAGTTCTAATGACTGAATAAATATTGGTGAAATCCATCATCAGTGTGCACTTTGACATATGAAACACATTGCACTAGTGTGCATTGTGACTATTACAGTTTGCTTCGGCTAAAAAAAAAGTGGAGCGGAGAGCATCAAGCGTGCATCATAGAGGGAATCAAATAATTCAAACCGCTTAGAGTTGTTCGCTGCGCTGTTTTCTGTTTTTAGCCTAAGTTCCTGGGCAACAGACGTTCGAATCCAAGCAACGACATAAAATAATTGGGTCAGAAGAATTGGGTCAGTCATTTGTAAGATTACCTAAGTTCAAACAAATTAATATATTTATGGGCCAAGCCTCAGCTGATTGATGATCATGCAAAAGCACTCCCTGTCCTTGATATAAGTGCAACATACGAGTAGGTTACTTACATATGCTAATATTGATAATGGAACTGATATGAGGAGAGCCATTAATATGATAATGTAATCGATATGAACACAATACATTATGATAATTGTGATATCCAGTCAAGATTTATGATAAATCTACTCTAGCCAGAGGTCTATAGTTGCATACTGGGACGACAAGGGTCAGCTCCGAGATCAATCGATATAGAGTTGAAAATAGTTCATCAGACAATCGACTTATGATATACAGACACTATAGAACACCTAAGTCTAATCGTTACCTATCTCTTGAACGTGTGTTAGTCCGATTTTTATCCTGAATGGATAATGTTTGTTCTCGGAAGGACTGGCTTTCTCCTATCCTGTCTTCCTTCTCTCCTCGATTTCGGGACGATAGGACCCCCTTTTCCATTGAAAAATAAATGATCGTCTTTTTGCGTTCCCTGTCGTGTTTTCAAAAGTAATGCCATTTTTTGCATTATTTCACATGGTCTTGCGACCTTTTGGATCCTTTGTAGATATTTTATCCACGCAATTCTTCATCTGCGACTACCGTAACTGGGGGGACCCTGTTTTTTTTTTCCAAGTGATTTACATTCCTTTAACTATTTTTTCGCCAAACAAGGACAGACTATTGTGGAATGAATGAAAATGAAAAGAAAGAAAATAATAAAACAGAATATGAGAAGACTACCAAGAACAGGATACAAAAGGTAGTGGAGTTTATTGTCGTTGAAAAAGGTGCTCGAGAATCAGTTCTAGTGAAAGAATTACAGGGTGTCCTTCCTCTTTGGTGACAATCCAAATAGTAAACATCTTATGAACCTTTTAAGATTTAAGGAGTCTAGACCTTTTAATGCCAGTTTCATCCCACTTGACGTCAAATGTATCCCATTTGGACCCGACGAATGATACAAATACATTGTCATCCACTTTTTTTGAGGTCTACTTATTTTTATATTGATTTCCATAACCTATTTGGTGCATTTGAGGACCTTGCTTGGGATGCGAATTTAAGGGGACTTTTTCCTATCCTGCCAGTATAAGACGAGGCACCCAAGGAGAGACCAAGGTTTTATTCTACTTTCGTGTTTCTTACTTTTTGAGGACACCCTGTAGATCTCATTGAACCGAAAAAATAGCCAAGATGTCACCTGGCCTGCATGGGTAGTCAGTAATAGTCCTAGTCAGTTCCTAATAATAGTGACTATCACTACAGTTCTAGCAATAGTCACTATGGTTCTAGTGTGCAGAACAAGTGCAATGATCTCGCCTAGACTTGTCATTATTGGTATCGTTACCATTCAGCTATATGTTTCATGTCTTAGTGAATGAATTGTTATAGTAAACAAAAAACATCTACCTACCTTAGGTGAGCTGTGTAGGTACCGCAATCGTTAAGGTACGGTTTCCTTAGGTCTTAATCAGACAATCGAACTTCAGGAACACAGGAGAAAACAGAAGGGCCCTTACAGGTCCCCAAAACTTTCAAAATGGCACAAAATCTAATGACAGCCTCTGGAAGACAAAATGCCCTTTATGTGTTGAACATGTTTGTCAAATTTCATCCAAATGCGACAAACCTTCATTCGTTCATACTGTCTCTGAGCCTATGTATTCTATGTAATGGGTATGTTAGATCGGTATTACTTACAAGTGGATTTAAAACAAAACAACTTCTCACATTCCATATTATCTAGCCTGACCTTCAACTTGATGCGAAACAGCGTGCAGGTTTTGCTTCTTCTTGTTTTACGAAGATGACAATGCTAATGTCATTTACCTGCGGACCTATAGGAAATGTCCTCACAATATATGTGGCGGCGATAACATTGAATATCACGTGACGTAATGCAACGGACGTAGAACAACAAAAATAGTTTTGCATTATATGACAATTAAGTTCCTTATGTATTTAGTTTTAACACAGTGGTTCCTAACGTTTTTAAGGCGACACCGACAAGTGTTAGGGAAGTTACCCCACAACTTGCAGTTTGATGATAAATGACTAGCTGTGTCCATCATGGTCGACCGGCCGTAGAGGCAGTGTTTACGGTTAGTGCCCTTTTGTCTTCAACCGTCTTCTTCTGGTCCTTCCTTCCGTGCGGACCAATCTTCAAAAGTCAACCGGGGGTACTTCTTCAAGTGCCAACTTCTTCAAGCCTTCTCAAATGGTTAGCGCTGTCGCTGTGGACTTCGGCCTTCGATAGACCGTGAGCGTGGTGTAGACTGTAGACGCTGGTCTACAGAACAGAGAGGTTTCAGGTTTGTAAAACCACAGTCATGTGTTGGCAGTGGAATCCCAATACCGGATTATCAGAACCTACCTAAAACGATGGATGCACTTTGTGAATTGAGTTAGTTTTTCGTGAATAACTTGTGTTCAACACTCTTATCACTTATTATCACAATTTTGAAATTTGACCTCCCAGTCCTACATAATTTTTTTCAGGGAAAGATTAGGGTTCCCAGTTGATTATGGACGTCACCGTGTTCCACAAAGGGCTGTGAACCCTTCCACAAGCCAAAGTGAATTCAGGTAAATCAAGGTCAACGGGAGTGAATTCGTTACCTCCCGTCAATTATTCTGAATCAACCCGGAGTTCCATCGGTTTCCACTTTGGTCACCCCTGTCCTCCAGTGTTCATTACCCTCATTTTGCGCCCCACTCAATAATGAGTTGTTCATTGTTTCTAAACATTAAGACTGGTGCATTAAGGTAGGTAACCTTTCTACCTTGAAATATACGAGAACAAAAGATGGATCATGTCTGGGAGATGACGGAGGTAGGCTGGTTTATTGATTTATATTCCAGCATATTTCATTAGACTTGAGTCGATTACCTTTTTATTGTTTTCGAGTTCGTTTTATCGCCCGTGTAAGCAGCTGTCGTGTGAGGCTGTGTGTTGTCTGTGGTATAGCATGCTCTGAGACTAAGGCCCGTATTAATAAACCAAACTATAGCGAATACTACAGGGAGGGTAGATCCTAAACAGGGTTTTTCATATTAATAAACCACGCTATTGAGAATGCAACGCTCTGCGCATGCGTCGATATTATTCCCCACTATAGTATCCCTCTGTGACCATTTTTGTTGGAATTAATAAACACTTGTAGGGTCAGCTGTTGTCATAAAATTTTGTTTTGTTAACTTTTTTTACAGCGTACAATTTCGATCCGTGTAAGCAGCTGTCGTGTGAGGCTGTGTGTTGTCTGTGGTATAGCATGCTCTGAGACCAATCCGTTGTTGTTTTATCTTTAAAGTGACGCTGTGCAGTCTGTTTGATAGCATGACCATTCCATCTGGGAGTCGTTTAAGCTTTAGAGCCTGTGTTAATCTGCTAATGCATGCATCAATTGCATCATATTCATTAATTGTCTATTCAGGGGAATGTGTTCCATTGGTAAATTCGGCTGTCGTACCCCATTGGGTCTCAAGCGTAATACACAGACTTAGACATGTCTCCTAACCACCCAACCTGGTCTTGAGATAGATTTCAAAAAACATTTAAGACCTCTATGGGGATGAGCACAACTTCCAACTCTACAGTTGTGTCCCACTCAAATGGCCAAATAGCCTTATCTAACTAGAATTACAAGTTACTTACATTTGCGTACTGTGTGTACATTGAATACCGCTCTACACTATCTCTATGTGTTGACCCTTCTAATCTGCATAATATACGATCTGACGTCATGGTGTCACCCATACTAGAGCAGGTGTTCTCGATAGTTCTTAACAATGGTCCGCGATCACCCAAGCCTACAGTTATACCTATACAGTGTGACTTGAAAGTCCTAGAAGATACCGCTACACCCTATACTCCCTATAGCTTACAGGCCTTCACTATTCATTTCCAAAATCTAGAAAAATGGAAGAATTGTATTCAAGATTTTGTATGCCGAGCCACCAAACCCAAAAGTCATCATCCCCAGGGACCAAAGTACAAAGCATCGTTTCTCAATATGTGCAAAGCGACACCCAGAAAGTTCATCTAATGGCCACCGCTCACGGTCAGACCGTCCGACAGACCCATCAGATCTGACAGTGTGACGGAATAGATCTCGAGACCTAGATCTCGAGCTTGGCAAGCACCATTTGAGTCGTTGATGTACTCCAACAGTATTGTCTTTTATCTCCCTTTTCCTTGTCTACCTACTATCAGTAATATCAGTGGGTACATATATGTAAAATTTACATTGGGCAACATGCAAATTGCAAACCACATGACTTGTATTCTACGGAATGTAAATTGAAACGTACAAGTCAATATGTTGTTGTTGTTGTTGTTGTTTGAGTGAGTTGACATTGGAAATGCAACGTGGAAATACTATGCGCAACATGTTTGCAAGTAAAATACTATGTATTTAACATGTTTGTATGTACAAAATAATATGTGCAACATGTTTGTATGTACAACATACTATGTATATACGTACAACATGTTTGTCCACCTCTGTACCGAATCTAAATCGACCGTCTGTCTTGTACTTTGGATGTAGGTATTGATTTATTGTGCTTTGAAGTCCGTCAAAATCCTTCGAAATGTTCTTTTTTACAACTCAGATAACTCATTCACTCACTCGGTATACACTCTGTATTCCGTACAAATGTGGATGATACATTTAAGACTCTCTCTCTCTCTCTCTCTTTCTCTCTTCCTTTCTCTCTCTCTCCTTTTTCTTCCTCTCTCTTTCTCTCTCTCCCTCGCTCTCTCTCTCTCTCCTCTCTTTCTCTCTCTGTCTCTCTTTTTTTCTTTCTCACTATTCTTTCTCTCTGTTCTATTATGTTGAGTGTTCTGTTGCCATATGAGACAACGAATCGGGAGGGAAGGATCAGAGAGAGAGAGAGATAGAGAAAGAGAGAAAGAGAGGGGGAGAGAGCGAGAGATCTAGCGAGAGAGAAAGAGAAGGAGAGACATTTAAACAAATTAGTGAAAGTAATAAGAAAGAGATGAAATGAGTTGAGGGTATAAATTGGAGAGAGACAGAAAGGGAGGGAAGGGAGAGAGAGAGATATGTTTCAAATTGTATGTTCCAAAAGTGGGAAACTAATTAGTAAGTTACACACAAAGTGTTCCATCTCTCTCTCTCTATGAAGAGCTCTGTCTTTGTCAAAAATTCAAGATACACTGTTTACTGAAGACATGTAGGATGTAGGGTACTTGGAAACGGACTGTTTCAATAACGAAATGACGCAAAGTTGAATTCAAAACCCAAATATTTGGTGATTAATATTTAATATTCATTAAATTAATTAATAGTTTAAAAAGGGGGGGGGGTCTCTGAACCCAAACCCACAACCCACAACTCCGTAGTGATCTCAAGTGAAACCATGTAAACGGCTTGGTTATGATTTTCATTGAGAATCTCGGTGGTTATCCAAATCATCATTCATTCATTCATTCAGATAGGTAGGTTCCCTAGATATCAGGGTGTCTCACAAATAGACTAATAGAGAGACATCATCACGACATGCTGTAAAATCAGCCCATGAAAGGCTCTTATATTCAGCGGACTGGACCAGTTGTAAACAATATCTATTCTGTAAGTTACGAATACACACAACTAGACTTAACTCCAGGATAAAAAGAAAAGCATCTATTATCATACATTCATACTTTATATCGAATATAAGTGAAGGCATTTATCATTTAAGTTGAACTAAATAGAACCTTAAAACGTATAACAATGTTTTCACAGGTGACGATGGACCTATCTAAAATCATACTAGTCTGAATCTCCTTCTTGACCGGATATAAAGGTTTTGCCACCTTTGGTTCCACGTACAATGGCACCAAAGTTAAGGTTTTTGCCACTTTCTCATCAATTGCACCAAAATATCAAGGTGACCTAAACTCTATTCTAAATCCTTCTCACTCACTATTGTCTCCCGGTCACACTACACGTATGACTTTCCCTTTGTAGTAAACTGTACAATCCTATTGTAAACTGTACAATTTATTGTGACCCATTACAACATTCAATGTAGGAAATGAGGTCAGCTTTTTGTCCTCTGAATGAATAACTTGTACAATTTCAGCATTTTCAGGGGAGTGGTTTTTGAAAATTATTCCATTCAGACATTATGTTTCACCCGTGAAAGGTACATAATTATGTGGATATTAAGGTGCGTTTACAGTACAGTCGACCGAAGGCGATCGTCGGTCGACATCGACTCCAACCCTTTAAAATAGTTATGTGATTTTGTGTATTTATTCTTATTTTGTCTAAAATCAGATGTATGTGACAATGATAATATTTATTATCTACTTCAATTACTGGACTTAAATTATCACTTTATTTATTTATCTCTTCTTTTCCGAACTTCAGGAACACAGGAGACAACAGAACGGCCCTTACAGGACCCCAAAACTTTCAAAATGGCACAAAATCTAATGACAGCCTCTGGAAGACAAAATGCCCTTTATGTGTTGAACATGTTTGTCAAATTTCATCCAAATGGGACAAACCGTTCGAGAGGTATGGTGAAATAAATAGACATTAGACAGAATAAAGCAAAAATCGTGGAATAAACCTAGAATTCACTTTGTTCAATGGACTGCTAAAGTGAATTGACGTAAAATTGGACACGAAATATAATAAAAGTTAATAAAATTGCCGTAAGCCAATGATTGTGTCCAAAATAACAAACCGTTCGAGAGGTATGGTGAAATATATAGACATTAGACAGAATAAAGTAAAAATCGTGGAATAAACCTAGAATTCACTTTATTCAATGGACTGCTAAAGTGAATTGACGTAAAATTGGACACGAAATGTAATAAAAGTTAATAAAATTGCCGTAAGCCAATGATTGTGTCCAAAATGACGTCACACTTGAGTGGACACGTGGTCTATTACATATTCGTGAAAAGTGTGAAACCCTGAAACCCGTTCCGATAACGACTAACTATCGTTACCAGTGTATAAAACTGGCCATTGTTTAAAATCTAGTTTTCCGTAACACGTCACTTTAACATTAAACAGAGAGCCGTGAAACATGTCATTTACCTGCGGACCAATAGGAAATGTCCTCACAATATATGTGGCGGCGATAACATTGAATATCACGTGACGTAATGCAACGGACGTAGAACAACAAAAATAGTTTTGCATTATATGACAATAAAGTTCCTTATGTATTTAGTTTTAACACAGTGGTTCCCAACGTTTTTAAGGCGACACCGACAAATGTTAGGAAGTTACCCCACAACTTGCAGTTTGATGATAAATGACTAGCTGTGTCCATCATGGTCGACCGGCCGTAGAGGCAGTGTTTACGGTTGTCTACCGAAGGCGATCGTCGGTCGACATCGACTCCAACCCTTTAAAATAGTTATGTGATTTTGTATATTTATTATTATTTTGTCTAGAATCAGATGTATGTGACAATGATAATATTTATTATCTACTTCAATTACTGGACTTAAATTATCACTTTATTTATTTATCTCTTCTTTTGTTTACGGTTCTGTTGACATCAATCGATGGCCGGTCGACTATGTGTGGACGCAGCTTTAAATAATGGACGATAGATGCACTTTGTGAATTGAGTTAGTTTTTCGTGAATAACTTGTGTTCAACACTCTTATCACAATTTTGAAATTTGACCTCCCAGTCCTACATAATTTCTTTCAGGGAAAGATAGGGTTCCCAGTTGATTATGGACGTCACCGTGTTCCACAAAGGGCTGTGAACCCTTCCACAAGCCAAAGTGAATTCAGGTAAATCAAGTGTCAGGGAAGTTACCCCACAACACATAAATGACTAGCTGTGTCCATCATGGTCGACCGGCCGTAGAGGCAGTGTTTACGGTTCTGTTGACATTAATCGATGGCCGGTCGACTATGTGTGGACGCAGCTTTAAATAATGGACGATGGATGCACTTTGTGAATTGAGTTAGTTTTTCGTGAATAACTTGTGTTCAACACTCTTATCACTTATTATCACAATTTTGAAGTTTGACCTCCCGGTCCTACATAATTTCTTTCAGGGAAAGATAGGGTTCCCAGTTGATTATGGACGTCACCGAGTTCCACAAAGGGCTGTGAACCCTTCCACAAGCCAAAGTGAATTCAGGTAAATCAAGGTCAACGGGAGTGAATTCGTTACCTCCCGTCGATTATTCTGAATCAACCTGGAGTTCCATCGGTTTCCACTTTGGTCACCCCTGTCCTCCAGTGTTCATTACCCTCATTCTGCGCCCCACTCAATAATGAGTTGTTCATTGTTTCTAAACATTAAGACTGGTGCATTAAGGTAGGTAACCTTTCTACCTTGAAATATACGAGAACAAAAGATGGATCATGTCTGGGAGATGACGGAGGTAGGCTGGTTTATTGATTTATATTCCAGCATATTTCATTAGACTTGAGTCGATTACCTTTTTATTGTTTTCGAGTTCGTTTTATCGTCCGTGTAAGCAGCTGTCGTGTGAGGCTGTGTGTTGTCTGTGGTATAGCATGCTCTGAGACTAATTCGTTGTTGTTTTATCTTTAAGTGACGCTGTGCAGTCTGTTTGATAGCATGACCATTTCATCTGGGAGTCGTTTACCCTTGGGATGGGCTGTTACATGAAGCTTTAGAGCCTGTGTTAATCTGCTAATGCATGCATCGATTGCATCATATTCATTAATTGTCTATTCAGGGGAATGTGTTCCATTGGCAAAATTCGGCTGTCGTACCCCATTGGGTCTCGAGCGTAATACACAGACTTAGACATGTCTCCTAACCACCCAACCTGGTCTTTAGATAGATTTCAAAAAACATGTAAGACCTCTATGGGGATGAGCACAACCTCCAACTCTACAGTTGTGTCCCACTCAAATGGCCAAATAGCCTTATCTAACTAGAGTTACAAGTTACTTACATTTGCGCACTGTGTGTACATTGTATACCGCTCTACACTATCTCTATGTGTTGACCCTTCTAATCTGCATAATATACGATCTGACGTCATGGTGTCACCCAGGCTGTAGCAGGTGTTCTCGATAGTTCTTAACACAATGGTCCGCGATAACCCAAGCCTACAGTTACCTATACAGTGTGACTTGAAAGTCCTAAAAGATACCGCTACACCCTATACTCCCTATAGCTTACAGTCCTTCACTATTCATGTCCAAAATCTAGAAAAATGGAAGACTTGTATTCAAGATTTTGTATGCCGAACCACTAAACCCAAAAGTCATCATACCCAGGGACCAAAGTACAAAGCATCGTTTCTCAATATGTCCAAAGCGACACCCAGACAGTTCATCTAATGCCCACCGCTCACGCTCGGACCGTCCGACACCCAGATCTGACAGTGTGGCGGAAAAAGCTCGAGACCTAGATCTCGAGCTTGGCAAGCACCATTTGAGTCGTTGATGTACTCCAACAGTATTGTCTTTTATCTCCCTGTTCCTTGTATACTAAAGTTCCTATATGAGTTCTTATCTGCCTCATAGCTGGGGCAGCTGGGCAATTACGTTTACCTATGGGTATCATAGTCACACCTTTTCTCATATCATAGTCTTGTGTGCTTTTTCAAGACGCCATCGCCTGTCACCACCCACATCTGTCCAACTAACCAAGTAAATTGATGTGAATGATGTGATAATGAGAACAAGCAGGGCCCGTCCCTCCGGGAATTTTTTAGCCCGTAGTTTATTCGATCATGGTTAAAGAATACCTTTGTACCTACCTAATTTTTGATCCAATGAACTAAGGACATCCACCCAGTTGGGTTGAAAAGATCACTATATGAAGCTCCTGCCATTTAAGCCTTAAAAAAAGGTCTAAATTTAGCATTTAGTTTGTTTGTTGGAATATAATTAGTGAATATCCGTTCATTATTGGCGGTGGTAATTCTAGGTTATACCAAACAGTTATCAAGTTAGTTTTGAACTATAACAAGCAGTTAGTAAGTTATTTTGAGTTATAACAAAAGCAGTTATCATTATCAAGTTAATTTTGAATTAAGTAGGTACCTATAACAAGCAGTTAGTAAGTTAATTTTGAATTATAACAAGCAGTTAGTTCTATGTTATAACAAGCAGTTAGTTCTAGGTTATAACAAGCAGTTAAGTTACAGGCCAGGGTTAATGAGATAAATTCACCGCTTGTTAAAAAAATATAATGTGTAAAATACCATGTAGGTCACATCATATAAATAACATGATAATAACAAAGCCCGTAATGTGACCGGGGGAATGATGTAACGTTACATGTGTACATTAAAAATATTATAATGTAAGTACATACAATTTATGGTCTATCCATCATGTATAATATTTTATGGAATATTTTGCAATGTATAAGGCCAGCCACTCACTATCAGGTAGAGTTGACAGGTACGGCTGAAAAGGTCCGCCTGTCAGGTTTACCTGATAGTCAGTGCCTGAAGTCGCCTGTGCCCATTTTATTATCCACCCCACTCAACTTAACTTATGTGACCAATGACCGCAGGACCTAACCTGTCCACTTTCATTGACCAAAAATCCAAGTGGATATGAATGCTTCATTTCAAGTTTATCGAGCACCTAAAACGTTTATAGACGCCAGCATATCATATCATATACCGAAAATTCGGGACAAAAGCGAATGGGGTATTTATTTAAAGCTTTTAAAGTACCATTCTTTTTACATCCTTTACACTTAGGCCAGCCACTCGCTATCAGGTAGATCGTTCCTTACAATACTGTATAGTTATACGGGTATTTTTCATATTCCTATCTTCTTACGTACAAAATATTCCTGCAATCCGTGGCACGTGCTTTCAATTGAACACATAAGAAAGACGCGGAAAGCGAATAAAAAAGATATTCATCAATTATTCATAAGAGATAGGCTATTAAAGAGGCAATTAAAAATATCTGGCGATATCATTATCTACGTTTCTACGTATTAAGTAAAATGCGAATAATACGTAATTATCAGAATTAGACAATTAAAATGAACACAATTAATTATCTCTTGACAGGTACGGCTGAAAAGGTCCGCCTGTCAGGTTTACCTGATAGTCAGTGCCTGAAGTCGCCTGTGCCCATTTTATTATCCACCCCTCTATGTTTAATGTCTTAGTGAATGAATTGTTATAGTAAATAAAAAACATCTACCTACCTTAGGTGAGCTGTGTAGGTACCGCGCAATCGTTAAGGTACGGTTTCCTTAGGTCTTAATCAGACAAGTTAAAGGCAAAACAAGAGGTATAGCCTTTTAAACTGACAAGTTAAAGGCAAAATGAATTTTACTGTCGAATGAAATTGAAACTTCCACCTCACCTCATTCGTTCATACTGTCTCTGGCCTATGTATTCTATGTAATGGGTATGTTAGATCGGTATTACTTACAAGTGGATTTAAAACAAAACAACTTCTCACATTCCATATTATCTAGCCTGACCTTCAACTTGATGCGAAACAGCGTGCAGGTTTTGCTTCTTCTTGTTTTACGAAGATGACAATGCTAATCCTATGTGTGTGACAATGCCCGAATTAGTATGAAAATGAGGTCAGGTGGAATTGATGCAACTTCTCGTCTTCTTACAAGGTCTTACGAATCTGTTTATTCATCTGAAATTTCCTCCCAAAAGCAGGATATGTCCAAGTTCTATCGAATGTACAACTCATTCGTTCATACTGTCTCTGGCCTATGTATTCTATGTAATGGGTATGTTAGATCGGTATTACTTACAAGTGGATTTAAAACAAAACAACTTCTCACATTCCATATTATCATACATAGTAGAGATAATTGATGCCCTGCTGCTGCTACTGGTTTCCTACTATCTCTACGTATGGTATGAATCAAGAATCAGTGACCTTCGCATTAGAATGCTCGCACAGATCTCGTTTCCATGATGATAATGTTTTGCAGATTGCTGCACTTTTTGTGCGAATCAGTCATTCATAAAGTAACTACAATACAGTGGTTATTTACAAAGTACCTACACTATACAGTGGTAATTCACAAAGTAACTCATAAAGTACCTACAATACAGTGGTAATTCACAATCACAAAATACTAGCCTATAGTAGTAGAACTAGTGGGTAAGGTACCTATATGTACCTACAATACAGTGGTAATTCACAATCACAAAGTACTAGCCTATGGTAGTAGAACTAGTAGGTAAGGTACCTATATGTACCTACAATACAGTGATTTCTTCTAGAATACATTAGAATACATTACTATATGTACCTACAATACAGTGGTAATTCACAATCACAAAGTACTAGCCTATAGTAGTAGAACTAGTAGGTAAGGTACCTATATGTACCTACAATACAGTGATTTCTTCTAGAATACATTAGAATACATTATTTTCTTTCTAGAATACATTACAAGGCGGTGATTCAGAGAATACGTTATTCTTTATACTCCCATTTTTGAAAGAAGTCAGTTTGGGTTCGAGTACTTTTGCGCAGGACCTTCTACGTGACAAGTAAGCGCGTTACCCTGGCCTAACCGTAGTAACCATGCCGATTTTATGTTCTGCTAGAACCAATGTATAATTTCCCAGACTGACTTCTTTCATAAATTGGATTATAAAATTTATTAATCACTTTTTTGTGAACCCATGCTTTGGTGCGTCAAGACATAAATCTTGACGTTCGTCTCTACACTCATTAATTCATTAATAGGTATTCCCCCCTATGATTCAATCATCTGATTGAATCAGTTCAATCAGAGAAATCACTAAATGATATAGATATAGAAATGATATAAATTTTATAGATTCTATAGAAACAGCCTCCTGATAACTTACTAACTCATCAAATAATCGCTCATCAGTCATCCTCTCATCAGACTGACTAACCTAGGACGCAGGGGTTTCCCTCCTTGTCAGAAATTCTTGTTCTTCTGGGCTAACCTATTCTGAGCTTTCAACACAGCAACGAGTGTCCATGATAAAGAAAGTCCTTGTAAATATGCGGCACATTTTACCAAGTTCAGCATTAGATCGTGGGAGTAAAGGGACTTTTCAGTCTCAATCTGGCAGGATAAGCAAGGTATATTCTATATTCTACGAGTATTCCCTCCTTGTAAATAGGCGGCACATTCTACCAAGCAATAGACCGTGGGAATATGCTGACTCCTGATTTATATTCAGAGTAGGACTTTTCAGTCTCATTCTGGCAGGATAAACAAGGTATATTCTATTCCACGAGTATTCCCTCCTTGTAAATAGGCGGCACATTCTACCAAGCAATAGACCGTGGGAATATGCTGACTCCTGATTTATATTCAGAGTAATCAGCATTAAATACTTTTGATTCAGCACAGTAAGCACAACGCTCTCTCTCTCTCTCTCTCCCTCCCTCCCTTTCTCTCTCCTTTTTCTTTCTCTCTCTCTCCCTCTCTCCCTCCTCTCTCTCTTTCTCTCTCTCTCCCTCGCTCTCTCTCTTTCCTCTCCCTTCTCTCTCTCCTTCTCTCCTTTTTTTTTTCTTTCTCACTATTCTTTCTCTCGGTTCTATTATGTTGAGTGTTCTGTTGCCATATGAGACAACGAATCGGGAGGGAAGGATCAGAGAGAGATAGAGAAAGAGAGGGGGGGAGGGAGAGAGAGCGAGAGAGAAAGAGAAGTAACTTTTGATTGACGGTTGTATGACGGAAAAAAATTTTGTACCACGGAAAAATATCCGGCTTAAATGTGATCCAAGGAGCTCTCCTTGGTAACTTATTCCCTGGAATTTCTTAGTATTTAAGGAGTTCGCCTTAAAAACGAAAGGCAAGAAGGTCCTAGAGTCGAAAATCAAGTTTTGAGACTTCTGAGTAATCCAATTTTCATTTGAAAGTGGGAGGATTTTACATATAAATAAAACTCTTGGATATTGACTATCTTGATTAATAATCCAGGAAAGTATGAAGATATTCTTATGGGAAATGATTCTTAACAACATACCGCATCAGAAAATCCGTTTTACCCGAAAAGGAAAAAAGGGTCTAAACAGAGTTACGCCCTCGTTACATAAGGCTTCAATTTTCCTACAAGGATAAATTTACTTCTGAGTAATCCAATTTTCATTTGAAAGTGGGAGGATTTTATATATAAATAAAACTCTTGGATCTTGACTATCTTGATTAATAATCCAGGAAAGTATGAAGATATTCTTATGGGAAATTATTCTTAACAACATACCGCATCAGAAAATCCGTTTTACGCGAAAAGGAAAAAAGGGTCTAAACAGGGTTACGCCCTCGTTACATAAGGCTTCAATTTTCCTACAAGGATAAATTTAAGTACAAGTACAGAAACAACAAAAGGAAAATGATGATCTTGTTGTAGTTAATCCTACAGAAAGAAAAATGAGGAGGGGGAAGAAAGAAAACGGAGGGAAAAGGATAAAACATAGAGGGAGGGACAAAGAGAGGAAAAAGGATAAAACATACATCTCCTGTATGCTAACCATAGAACTGTGGAGAACTAGAAGAAGAGAAAGAAGAGGAGAAAAGGAGGAAGATAAAATAAGAGGGGGAAAGAGAAAGAGCGAATTAGAAAGAAGGAGAAAAGAGGAGGTTAAAAGGAGAGGGAGAAAAAGGAGAACGATTGAGGTAGAAAAGGACTAAAAGGTAGAGAAGGAGAGAGTGATAAATGAGAGAAAGAGGTAGAGAAAGGAAGGGAGAGAGAAAGAGAAAAAGAAAGGAAGAGTGTTTTCCTCCCTTTTTCTGGTTTTCAGTGCGTGGGTAAGTACATTTCCCTCCCTCCTCTCTCTCCCTTCTCCTCTTTGTTTCCTCATCCTCTCTCTTTCTCTCCATTTACCCTTTCTCTTATTACTTGTGTCTCTCTCTCTCCCTCCCACTCTCCCCCTCTGTTTCCCCCTCCCCAAAAATCCAAGTGGATATGAATGCTTCATTTCAAGTTTATCGAGCACCTAAAACGTTTATAGACGCCAGCATATCATATCATATACCGAAAATTCGGGACAAAAGCGAATGGGGTATTTATTTAAAGCTTTTAAAGTACCATTCTTTTTACATCCTTTACACTTAGGCCAGCCACTCGCTATCAGGTAGATCGTTCCTTACAATACTGTATAGTTATACGCGGGTATTTTTCATATTCCCATTTTCTTACGTACAAAATATTCCTGCAATCCGTGGCACGTGCTTTCAATTGAACACATAAGAAAGACGCGAAAAGCGAATAAAAAAGATATTCATCATCAATTAATTATGCATAAGAGATAGGCTATTAAAGAGGCAATTAAAAATATCTGGCGATATTATTATCTACGTTTCTACGTATTAAGTAAAATGCGAATAATACGTAATTATCAGAATTAGACAATTAAAATGAACACAATTAATTATCTCAAACCGCTTAGAGCTGTTCGCTGGGCTGTTTTCTGTTTTTATCCTAAGTTCCTGGGCAACAGACGTTCGAATCCAAGCAACGACATACAATAATTGGGTCAGAAGAAGGCCATTTGTATTAAGATTACCTAAGTTCAAACAAATTAATTTCTTTATGGGCCAAGCCTCAGCTGATTGATGATCATGCAAAAGCACTCCCTGTCCTTGATATAAGTGCAACATACGAGTAGGTTACTTACTCACACTTGACAAGAGCTAATGTAAAGTAATCCTCCTGCTACCACACACACACATACATAGTGGTTACTTACATATGCTAATATTGATAATGGAACTGATATGAGGAGAGCCATTAATATGATAATGTAATCGATATGAACACAATACATTATGATAATTGTACATAGTAGAGATAATTGATGCAATGATGCCCTGCTGCTGCTGCTGCTGCTACTGGTTTCCTACTATCTCTACGTATGGTTTCAATCAAGAACCAGTGACCTTCGCATTAGAATGCTCGCACAGATCTCGTTTCCATGATGATAATGTTTTGCAGATTGCTGCACTTCTTGTGCGAATCGATATACAGACACTATAGAACACCTAAGTCTAATCGTTACCTATCTCTTGAACGTGTGTTAGTCCGATTTTTATCCTGAATGGATAATGTTTGTTCTCGGAAGGACTGGCTTTCTCCTATCCTGTCTTCCTTCTCTCCTCGATTTCGGGACGATAGGACCCTAGCAGTTACAGTTCCCTCTGTCAAATCTCTTTTTTTTTAAGTCATAAATAGGAGTCAGTTCCTGAATGCTCTGCCCTATTATCATAAGTTGATAACTCCAAGGCACTCAACGTGACTCCTAGTGGTTTCAGTTGATCATGACCACTAGAGAATCCACTGAACCGAGCATAATACAACTGGAAAGTGTGCCAAACCGTGCTAAACCTATAAAATAAATCCAATTCTCCACTCGACATGACCTGAACATGGCTACTTTCTTTATCCTTCATGCTCTGGCTAGTGCAAATAGAGGTTCTTGTCTTCCGCCCTTAACACAATAGAACCTATAGAACTTAGGAAACAGCTCAAATGCCAGGGACCTGAGCTGTTTCCTCCTCAGTCGACACAATCTGCAGCTATTCAGCTCTATGTTAATTGTGTGTTGTGAATGAATTGTTATTGTAAACAAAAAACATCTACCTACCTTAGGTGAGCTGTGTAGGTACCGCAATCGTTAAGGTACGGTTTCCTTAGGTCTTAATCAGACAAGTTAAAGGCAAAACAAGAGGTAATAGCCTTTCAAACTGACAAGTTAAAGGCAAAATTTTGCTGTCGAATGAAATTGAAACTCACACCTCACTTCATTCGTTCATACTGTCTCTGGCCCATGTATTCTATGTAATGGTTATGTTAGATCGGTATTACTTACAAGTGGATTTAAAACAAAACAACTTCTCACATTCCATATTATCTAGCCTGACCTTCAACTTGATGCGAAACGAAACAGCGTGCAGGTTTTGCTTCTTCTTGTTTTACGAAGATGACAATGCTAATCCTATGTGTGTGACAATGCCCGAATTAGTATGAATATGAGGTCGGGCGGCATTGATGCAACTTATTCTTGTCTTCTTACAAATCTGTTGATTCATCTGAAACTTCCTTCCAAAAGCGGGCTATTTCCAAGTTTGATCCAATATGCAAAGTGGGAAAATAGGTAGAACGGTGGAAAAACAAAAAAATATGACTCTCTAAGGAGGAGACATTGTAAATAGTAAGAATAACGATGGGAAAACGTATCAAATTCTGTCTCTAGCAGTAGCACTCAGCAACTCAGCATTCAACTCATCGCAGTCAACTTTCGGCTGTGGGCTTACTGTAGGTAACACATCGATAGATTGAAAGTTTAGGATTAGGACAGGCAATCTTTTTTCGTGAGGTAAAATACAAATAGGAATGTTATGGGGCGTAAACTAGTTGACACATTCTCTGCCTTCGTCAGCAACATACTGTACTAATCCGCTTACAAATTTTACACGACTGATCTTTTTTTCTTCTTGAAACAAGAGCTTTGTTGTTTTTAAAGTTTAAGTTTTCACCCGTGAGCTATCTTATCTAGTCTTATTGTGGAAATTACGCTTACAAATTTTACACGACTGATCTCTTTTTCTTCTTGAAACAAGAGCTTTGTTGTTTTTAAAGTTTAAGTTTTCACCCGTGAGCTATCTTATCTAGTCTTATTGTGGAAATTAACATAAGCGTGATTGCCACTATGACATTTATGGCCGAAGAATCAGGGTAACTTGAGTTAAAGAGGTGCCCTTTTGTCTTCAACCCTCTTCTTCTGGTCCTTCCTTCCGTGCGGACCAATCTTCAAAAGTCAACCGGAGGTACTTCTTCAAGTGCCAACTTCTTCAAGCCTTCTCAAATGGTTAGCGCTGTGGACTTCGGCCTTCGATAGACCATAAGCGTGGTGTAGACTGTAGACGCTGGTCTACAGAACAGAGAGGTTTCAGGTTTGTAAAACCACAGTCATGTGTTGGCAGTGGAATCCCAATACCGGATTATCAGAACATACCTACTATCAGTAATATCAGTGGGTACATATGTAAAATTTACATTGGGCAACATGCAAATTGCAAACCACATGACTTGTATTCTACGGAATGTAAATTAAAACGTACAAGTCAATATGTTGTTGTTGTTGTTGTTTGAGTGAGTTGACATTGGAAATGCAACGTGGAAATACTATGTGCAACATGTTTGTAAGTACAATACTATGTATTTAACATGTTTGTATGTACAACATACTATGTATTTAACATGTTTGTATGTACAACATGTTTCTAAGTACAATACTATGTATTTAACATGTTTGTATGTACAACATACTACCTATGCATACTTATACGTACAACATGTTTGTCCACCTCTGTACCGAATCTAAATCCACCGTCTGTCTTGTACTTTGGATGTAGGTATTGATTTATTGTGCTTTGAAGTCCGTCAAAATCCTTCGAAATGTTCTTTTTTACAACTTATACCTACTATCAGTAATATCAGTGGGTACATATATGTAAAATTTACATTGGGCAACATACAAATTGCAAACCACATGACTTGTATTCTACGGAATGTAAATTAAAACGTACAAGTCAATATATTGTTGTTGTTGTTGTTTGAGTGAGTTGACATTGGAAATGCAACGTGGAAATACTAAGTGCAACATGTTTGTAAGTACAATACTATGTATTTAACATGTTTGTATGTACGAAATGATATGTGCAACATGTTTTTATGTACAACATACTATGTATTTAACATGTTTGTATGTACAACATACTATGTATATACGTACAACATGTTTGTCTACCTACGTACCGATTCTAAATCGACCGTCTGTCTTGTACCTTGGATGTAGGTATTGATTTATTGTAATTATTGTGCTTTGAATTCGTCAAAATCCTTCAAAATGTTCTTTTTTACAACTCAGATAACTCATTCACTCACTCGGTATACACTCTGTATTCCGTACAAATGTGGATGATACATTTAAGATCTTTGTTAAATTATACTTAGGATGAATATTTTTGAATTAATAAGTCAAGATGCACGAAATTTTGGCCTTTTTTCTCTCAGTTTACGTACGTAATATCTCAAATGTCTCCAGTGTAGGGATGGTAACCCTATGAAGGGAGGAACTGGAAACTACATACACAGTGAACATGAACGTGGTTGAATAAATAGGAACTTATAAACAACAACAAATTAATTATTTTGGCACTTTTACTCTTCTCCTTACTTAGGATGAATATTTTTGAATTAACAAGTCAAGATGGACGAAATTTTGGCCTTTTTTCTCTCAGTGTACGTACGTAATATCTCAAATGTCTCCAGTGTAGGGATGGTAACCCTATAAAGGGAGGAACTGGAAACTACATGCACAGTGAACATGAACGTGGTTGAATAAATAGGAACTTATAAACAACAACAAATTAATTATTTTGGCACTTGTACTCTTCTCCCGATCTCAGAAGTATAAAAGAAATGAAGCTGTGATTTATTTCATTATACGAGTACTTTTTATTTCGTTGAGAGCGAAAAATTTGTCACATTTTTTTTTTTTTTTTTTTGGAGTTGAAATATTTCATTTTTATTTCGTTGAGAGCGAAAAAATTTGTCACATTTTTTTTTTTTATTATTTTTGGAGTTGAAAAATAATTCACAAGGTGAACGCAGATTTATTTGCAAAAGGGCTTCAGGCTTCATCACACCCCGACAGGGTTTTGATTTTTGATGGCTCCGAAAAAGTTACGTTTTGACTTTCGGCTCCAATCATATTTATGGTCTATATTTTGATCCAATGAACTAAGGACATCCACCCAGTTGGGTTGAAAAGATCACTATATGAAGCTCCTGCTATTTAAGCCTTAAAAAAGGGTCTAAATTTAGTATTTAGCGTTTAGTTTGTCTGTTGGAATATAATTAGTGAATATCCGTTCATTATTGGCGGTGGTAATTCTAGGTTATACCAAACAGTTATCAAGTTAGTTTTGAACTATAACAAGCAGTTAGTAAGTTATTTTGAGTTATAACAAAAGCAGTTATCATTATCAAGTTAATTTTGAATTAAGTAGGTACCTATAACAAGCAGTTAGTAAGTTAATTTTGAATTATAACAAGCAGTTAGTTCTATGTTATAACAAGCAGTTAGTTCTAGGTTATAACAAGCAGTTAAGTTACAGGCCAGGGTTAATGAGATAAATTCACCGCTTGTTAAAAAAATATAATGTGTAAAATACCATGTAGGTCACATCATATAAATAACATGATAATAACAAAGCCCGTAATGTGACCGGGGGAATGATGTAACGTTACATGTGTACATTAAAAATATTATAATGTAAGTACATACAATTTATGGTCTATCCATCATGTATAATATTTTATGGAATATTTTGCAATGTATAAGGCCAGCCACTCACTATCAGGTAGAGTTGACAGGTACGGCTGAAAAGGTCCGCCTGTCAGGTTTACCTGATAGTCAGTGCCTGAAGTCGCCTGTGCCCATTTTATTATCCACCCCACTCAAATTAACTTATGTGACCAATGACCGCAGGACCTAACCTGTCCACTTTCATTGACCAAATACCTAAGTGGATATGAATGCTTCATTTCAAGTTTATCGAGCACCTAAAACATTTATAGACGCCAGCATATCATATCATATACCGAAAATTCGGGACAAAAGCGTATGGGGTATTTATTTAAAGCTTTTAAAGTACCATTCTTTTTACATCCTTTACACTTAGGCCTTAACTTATGTGACCAATGACCGCAGGACCTAACCTGTCCACTTTCATTGAACAAAAACCTAAGTGGATATGAATGCTTCATTTCAAGTTTATCGAGCACCCGGAGCACCTAAAACGTTTATAGACGCCAGCATATCATATCCATATACCAAAAATTCGGAACAAAAGCGAATGGGGTATTTATTTAAAGATTTTAAAGTACCATTCTTTTTACATCCTTTACACTTAGGCCAGCCACTCGCGATCAGGTAGATCGTTCCCTACAATACTGTATAGTTATACGGGTATTTTTCATATCTTACGGGTATTTTTCATATCTTCTTACGTACAAAATATTCCTATTTGCACAGGATTCGGCACTTCAAGTCCAGATGAGATCCCGCCACAAGCTTATACGAATCTACCAATGTACCCAAAACGTTCCTCGGGAACTTGCACTAAAACATGAAGAAGTTCGGTTCAGGCACTAGTCACAAGTTGACCTAATAAACTATCAAGATACCAAGTAGAAACCTAATATACCAAGCCATTCACTACCGGAATACCGGATGTACCAAGTCTAACGCTAGAATTAACTTTCCACACTGAGTATTAGGTGAGTAGTAATTAAATTTTTAACTACCTACTGAGGCCGCGTGTAATAACGGGAGTACATATTTGAAATTATGTCTTATGTCTTTACCACACAATGTACTGAGACGAAATTGTCTTCAGAGGAGAATAATGGAAGGCAAAGAGGTGGAGAACAGAACCGTATTTTGGGGCGAGGGGGCCCAGGTCCCCCTCGGGGTTGGACTCCGAATATTTGGAGCATCCCCCCCTAATAAAATCCAGGAGACGGATAGATTATGATTAATTAGGATTAGTGATGCACTCCTCTTTCGATTTCAAACATAAATATTTCAACGGGTACTATCTGTCTTCTATCTCGTGCTGACCCAGCACCTGAATGGGAATTTCATCACTACTTTCTGATGTTCTCGTGTTGATCCCTTGATTTTTTTTATTTTATTATTATTATTATTATTATTATTTTTTTAATTTGATCGACGGTTGTATGACGGAAAAAAATTTTGTACCACGAAAAAATATCCGGCTTAAATGTAATCCAAGGAGCACTCCTTGCTTACTTATTCCCTGGAATTTCTTAGTATTTAAGGAGTTCGCCTTAAAAACGAAAGGCAAGAAGGTCCTAGAGTCGAAAATCGAGTTTTGAGACTTCTGAGTAATCCAATTTTCATTTGAAAGTGGGACGATTTTACATATAAATAAAACTCTTGGATCTTGACTATCCCATTTGCCTTGGAGTCAGCCGTCTTGAGGCTTGAGGGACATGTTGTCTTGGACTTATGATAGCCTCTTGACGGTGGAAATGGGTTGAGTGTCGCTGTTTGGGGGATTATTAATTTTCATTAAAGATTTTACACCAAACAGGAGCTTTATTTAACACATTATTATCATTAGTCTTAAACCCGATTTTACATATAAATAAAACTCTTGGATCTTGACTATCTTGATTAATAATCCAGGTATGAAGATATTCTTATGGGAAATGATTCTTAACAACATACCGCATCAGAAAGTCCGTTTTACCCGAAAAGGAAAAAAGGGTCTAAACAGAGTTACGCCCTCGTTACATAAGGCTTCAATTTTCCTACAAGGATAAATTTACACACTTGATAAGAGCTAATGTAAAGTAATCCTCCTGCTACCACACACACATACATAGTAGAGATAATTGATGCCCTGCTGCTGCTACTGGTTTCCTACTATCTCTACGTATGGTTTCAATCAAGAACCAGTGACCTTCGCGTTAGAATGCTCGCACAGATCTCGTTTCCATGATGATAATGTTTTGCAGATTGCTGCACTTCTTGTGCGAATCAGTCATTCATAAAGTACTCGTACCTACAATACAGTGATAATTCACAAAGTACTAGCCTATAGAAGTAGAACTAGTAGGTAAGGTACCTATATGTACCTACAATACAGTGATTTCTTCTAGAATACATTATTTTCTTTCTAGAATACATTATTTTCTTTCTAGAATACATTATTTTCTTTCTAGAATACATTACAAGGCGGTGATTCAGAGAATACGTTATACTTTATACTCCCATTTTTTAAAGAAGTCAGTTTGGGTTCGAGTACTTTTGTGCAGGACCTTCTACGCGGCAAGTAAGCGCGTTACCCTGGCCTAACCGTAGTAACCATGCCGATTTTATGTTCTGCTAGAACCAATGTGTAATTTCCCTGAGTGAGTGATAAATGAGAGAAAGAGGTAGAGAAAAGAAGGGAGAGAGAGAAAGAGAAAAAGAAAGGAAGAGTGTTCTCCTCCCTTTTTCTGGTTTTCAGTGCGTGGGTAAGTACATTTCTCTCCCTCTTCTTTCTCTCCCTTCCCCTCTGTTTCCTCATCCTCTCTCTTTCTCTCCATTTACCCTTTGCCTTATTACTTGTGGCTCTCTCTCCCTCCCACTCTCCTCTCCTTCTCTTTGGCTTTATGGTTTTCTGGACAAACACTTGCGCCACCACTTTCGTGTTCCTGGTAAAAAGACCTTTAATTTGATATATAGGTCGACTAGGTTTGGATAAGTCCTTCTATGGGGAGTATGGGGACAGACAGACTGACAGACAGACACCGAAGCGAATACAATAGCCCGTCCACTATACCTTTTTTTTATTACTATCGTAATAATAAAGGAAGGACGGGCTAAAAAGGGAAGTTAAGCGGATAGAGAGGGAGATAAAAGGAAAGAGAAAAGGACTAAGAGGGAGTGAGTGATAGATGAGAGGAAGAAAAAGGAAGGGAGAGGAAAAGAGAGAGTGTTTTCCTCCCTTTTTCTGGTTTTCAGTGCGTGGGTAAGTACATTTCCCTCCCTCCTCTCTCTCTCCCTTCCCCTCTTTGTTTCCTCATCCTCTCTCTTTCTCTCCATTTACCCTTTGCCTTATTACTTGTGGCTCTCTCTCCCTCCCACTCTCCTCTCCTTCTCTGTAATTTCCCCGACTGACTTCTTTCATAAATTGGATTATAAAATTTATTAATCACTTTTTGTGAACCCATGCTTTGGTGCGTCATAAACATAAATGTTGACGTGCGTCTCTACACTCATTAATTCATTGATAGTTATTCCCCCCTATGATTATTCCGTGAATCAGTTCAATCAGAGAAATCACTAAATGATATAGATATAGAAATGATATAGATTTTATAGATTCTATAGAAATAGCCTCCTGATAACTCACCAACTCATCAAATAATCGCTCATCAGTCATCCTCTCATCAGACTGACTAGTGACTAACTTAGGACGCAGGGGTTTCCCTCCTTGTCAGAAATTCTTGTTCTTCTGGGCTAACCTCTTCTGAGCTTTCAACACAGCAACGAGTGTCCATGATAAAGAAAGTCCTTGTAAATATGCGGCACATTTTACCAAGTTCAGCATTAGATGATTAGTATGAAAATGAGGTCAGGTGGAATTGATGCAACTTCTTGTCTTCTTACAAGGTCTTACGAATCTGTTTATTCATCTGAAATTTCCTCCCAAAAGCAGGATATGTCCAAGTTCTATCGAATGTACAATGTGAGAAAATAGGACGGTGGAAAACAATAAGATCCACTTAGTGTGCACTCGGAATCCAACTCTCAAGTCAACTTTAGGCTTTGAGGCCGCTGAGGGGAACTGTAGCTGATGCAAATCAACAGATTAAATGGAACTTCAGCACAATTTTAAACTTGAGTAAACATAAATACAAATAGGAATGTTTTTAGGTGTGAACTAGTTGACACATTCTGCCTTCGTCAGCAACATACTGTACTAATCCGCTTACAAAGGGCTTTGAGGCCGCTGAAGGGAACTGTAGCTGATGCAAATCAACAGATAGATTAAATGGAACTTTAGCACAATTTTAAACTTGAGTAAAAATAAATACAAATAGGAATGTTTTTAGGTGTGAACTAGTTGACACATTCTGCCTTCGTCAGCAACATACTGTACTAATCCGCTTACAAATACGAGTATTCCCTCCTTGTAAATAGGCGGCACATTCTAACAAGCAATAGACCGTGGGAATATGCTGACTCCTGATTTATATTCAGAGTAATCAGCATTAAATACTTTTGATTCAGCACAGTAAGCACAACGCTCTCTCTCTCTCCCTCTCTCTCCCCCTCCCTCCCTTTCTCTCTCTCTCTCTTTCTCCCTCGCTCTCTCTCTCTCTCCCCCCTCCCTTTCCCTTTCTCTCTCTCTCCTTTTTCTTGCTCTCTCTCTCCTTTTTCTTCCTCTCTCTTTCTCTCTCTCTCCCTCGCTCTCTCTCTCTCCTTTTTCTTCCTCTCTCTTTCTCTCTCTCTCCCTCGCTCTCTCTCTCTCCTCTCTTTCTCTCTCTGTCTCTCTTTTTTTTTCTTTCCCACTATTCTTTCTCTCTGTTCTATTATGTTGAGTGTTCTGTTGCCATATGAGACAACGAATCGGGAGGGAAGGATCAGAGAGAGAGAGAGAGAGAGATAGATAGAGAAAGAGAGGGGGGAGGGAGAGAGAGCTAGCGAGAGAGAAAGAAGGAGAGACATTTAAACAAATTAGTGAAAGTAATAAGAAAGAGATGAAATGAGTTGAGGGTATGAATTGGAGAGAGACAGAAAGGGAGAGAGAGATATGTTTCGAAATGTATGTTCCAAAAGTGGGAAACTAATTAGTAAGTTACACACAAAGTGTTCCATCTCTCTCTATGAAGAGCTCTGTCTTTGTTAATTTACCTTTGGAGGAAGTACCTGTTGGAGGTACTTCCAACACACATGATTCATATTAATGAAAATTTCTTTTTCGAGAAAATTCGGAAAAATCAAATGTTTGACATTTTAGAAGGACTTGTAAAACTATCTTATTTCGTCAACGTATTATACTCGTTTTTATCTTCGAAAGGAAGGGAGAGAGAGATATGTTTCAAAATGTATGTTCCAAAAGTGGGAAACTAATTAGTAAGTTACACACAAAGTGTTCCATCTCTCTCTATGAAGAGCTCTGTCTTTGTTAAAAATTCAAGATACACTGTTTACTGAAGACATGTAGGGTACTTGGAAACGGACTGTTTCAATAACGAAATGACGCAAAGTTGAATTCAAAACTTCCAAATATTTGGTGATCAATATTTAATATTCATTAAATTAATTAATAGTTTAAAAAGGGGGGGGGGAGAGTCTCTGAAAATTTGCAGGCCGTTTTTTTTTTTTTTTTGTTAAAAATCAAGATACAGTGTTTACTGAAGACATGTAGGGTACTTGGAAACGGACTGTTTCAGTAACGAAATGACGCAAAGTTGAATTCAAAACTTCCAAATATTTGGTGATTAATATTCATTAAATTAATTAATAGTTTCAAATTGTAGACTCTGTAGCAAAGCCAAGGGTCTCTGAAAATTTACAGGCTTTTTTTTTTTTTTCTTTTTTTTCAACTGATGTTATTGATCTCAAACTTGTACCAAAGTCAAACTACCGAACTCAAACTGGGTCGGCCTTGCTGATGTACGGGTACAAAACTTGAAGTTCTAACTTCTAAATCCATTAGGTATGTACTTCATATAGTGACCTAGAGCCTAGAATTATTTGAGTTGAGTGCAGTCTAGGAGTGAAAGGTAAGGCAAGATAGTCTTGGTTTGAGAGCAGAGGAGTAGAAAGATAATAATATATTGTAGGTCAGTTTAATCGACCAGTGTCGTGGATTGAAGGCCGTGACCAATTCCCCTAAGTGTAGAGTAGGTCAGTTTAATCGACCAGTGTCGTGGATTGAAGGCCGTGACCAATTCCCTTAAGTGTAGTTTATAAAGGTATGTAACTAAATAATTTTCTCTCTCCAGAAAGTTTAGGGTTGGAAATTAGCTGTGGTATTTACTTCGTTCTTCTTTCTCCTGTTAAACATGGGATTTACATTATGGGGTGGCTTTTCATGAGTTTACCTTTGGAGGTTTTACTTCCATCACACATGATTCATATTAATGAAAATTCCTTTTTCCAGAAAACTCGGAAAGATCAAATGTTTGACATTTTAGAAGGACCTGGAAAAAACTCTTGTTTCATCAAAATATGTATATTCTAGTCTAGTTTAGACTTCTAATATTCTACTCGTTATCTTCAAAATTTGCACTTCTAGTGTAATCAATTCTCCTTGAAATAGTATCACGTTGTCTAATTTCGCCCGCTCTTTCTGTTCCATTCACAGACAAGCCAAACTAGAAGAATCCCTCAAGGACGAAAGCCTCTCTTAGTGTAATCAATTCTCCTTGAAAAGGTATCACGTTGTCTAATTTCGCCCGCTCTTTCTGTTCCATTCACAGACAAGCCAAACTAGAAGAATCCCTCAAGGACGAAAGCCTCTCAGAAACACAGCGGCAAGAGAAGCGACAGCAGCACGCACAGAAAGAAACAGAGTTCCTACGCTTGAAACGATCTCGCCTTGGTGTAGAGGACTTTGAACCTCTGAAAGTCATAGGACGAGGGGCATTTGGTGAGGTAAGTGACTGGAGGACCTCGGAATAAGAGGTTGAAGGCTTTGCCAATGGGTAATTAGAGGTGCTCAATTGCGCTCACTCTTTTCAGATCTTAACTTGCATATTTTGCCGCTACTCCCTACACATCACACGGCTACTTCCCATACACTCTAAGTGTAGTTTATAAAGGTATGTAACTAAATAAATATTGATGAATGAGTTTAGGTGCTAAAAATGCTAAAAATTGAACTATGTATTTACAAGATCTGGGGTAGCGTCTTCTAAGAATAGATGAATTTCCTAACAAGGAAAGTAAACATTGCTTTCTTTAAAGCAACGTCCACACTAAGGTCAGGTTTCGGTGGAATTAGTCTTTGTGTGGAAGTTCTACGTTTCCTAACCATAGTGTGGACGGTACTTCAAAGTCGGTCTTGGACCAGCTTCGTGATTGGTCCTTTTGTTGGTACCTATTGAATGCAAGCACTTGTCATAATGCCCTAACTACCCAAAGTGAATGGATTCTTTTTTTTTTTTTTTTTTTTCGGTAGTGTCCTAAAAAAATAGATTAATTTCTTAACAAGGAAAGTAAAAAATTGCTTTCTTTGAAGCAGCGTCCACACTAAGGTCAGGTTTCGGTGGAATTAATCAAAGTGTGGAAGTTCTACTTTTCCTAACGATAGTGTGGACGGTACTTCAAGGTCGGTCTTGGACCAGCTTCGTGATTGGTCCTTTTGTTGGTACCTATTGAATGCAAGCACTTGTCATAATGCCCTAATTACCCAAAGTGAATGGAAATATTCTTTTTTTTTTTAAGAGGTTTGACAGAGGGAATTGTAACTGCTATGGTTATGGTCTTATCGTCCCGAAATCGAAGAGAGAAGGAAGACAGGATAGGAGAAAGCCAGCCGTTCCGAGAACGAACTTTTTCCCATCAGGATAAAATCCGCCCCGGGCGGGAATCGAACCCGCGGCCTAGCGCTTACAAGGCAGACGCACTACCAACTAAGCTAACTAGGCTGGCCTGAAAAAATATTCTTTAAAAGTATCTACCAATGTATCATATACACAAAAAGCCCACCGTGAGGCTCAGGTGTAGGGGCAAACAGGCCAAAAAGATGGGTTAAGCTTGTGGCGGGATCTCATCTGGACTTGAAGTGCCGAGTCCTGTGCAAATGCTCTGAACCCGCGAGCAGAGGTGTATTAACGTGCTGGGTTATATCTACCAATGTATCATATACACAAAAAGCCCACCATGAGGCTTAGGTGTAGGGGCAAACAGCCCTAAAGGATGGGTTAAGCTTACACGAATCTACCAACACAAATACGAAGAAGCTCTGCTCAGTTCAGGCACATGCACAAGTTGACCTAATAAACTATCAAGATACCAAGTAGAAACCTAATATACCAAGCCATTCACTACCGAAATACCGGATGTACCAAGTCTAACGCTAGAATTAACTTTCCACACTGAGTATTAGGTGAGTAGGTAGTAATTAAGTTTTTAACTACTGAGGTCGCGTGTAATAACGGGAGTACATATTTGAATTTATATCCGACATTGTTGTGTGTGGTACTGAGAAGAAATTGTCTAGGACTCTAGGATAATAATGGAGGGAAAGAGAGGGACAGGTAGAGTTAAATTCTGGATTAATAGTGATGCATTTCGATTTCAAACATTTCACCTAACTGGGAAATATGGTGTTTCTTATCGCTCATCTAATGCAGGGCCAGGGTATACTACGACACAGATCTAATGTAGCAGTTGTTTAATTTCTACCAAATAAAAACGGCGATGAAATACTTTTTTATTTTTATTCCTTGTTTCCACACTGAGTATTAGGTGAGTAGTAATTAAATTTTTAACTACTGAGGCCGCGTGTAATAACGGGAGTACATATTTGAAATTATGTCTGTACCACTCACAATGTACTGAGAAGAAATTGTCTTCAGAGGAGAATAATGGAAGGCAAAGAGGTGGAGAACAGGACCGTATTTTGGGGCGAGGGGGCCCAGGCCCCCCTCGGGGTTGGACTCCGAATATTTGGAGCATCCCCCCCTAATAAAATCCAGGAGACGGATAGATTATGATTGATTAGGATTAGTGATGCACTCCTGTACCCATGTGCCGTGGTTTGTGTAGCCTTATCTTCCGTGCCTTCAAAACAAGAGTACCCACGAAGAAGCCTAAAAAGTAGACGAAACTCGAGTCGGTGAAGAAAACACAAGTATCCAATAATAATGTAAACGTTAAGAATAATGTTAATACATAGGATGTCTAATATAAACCTAACAAATACATTCCATGATGCACTCCTCTTTCGATTTCAAACATAAATATTTCAACGGGGTATTTTCTGTCTTCTATCTCGTGCTGATCCAGCACCTGAATGGGAATTTCATCACTACTTTCTGATGTTCTCGTGTTGATCCCTTGATTTTTTTTTTTTTTTTAATTCACATCATCACCACTCTCCTCTCCTTCTCTCCCCCTTTGTTTCCCCCTCCCTCTACCTTTTTTTCTTGTGGCTTACCCTCCCTCCCCTTCTCTTCCTCTCTGGGTTAAAATAAAATAAAGAGAGGTAGGATAAAATTTGACAGGTAAATGCCTCCCAGGTATTGAGGGGAAAAAACTCATCCAGTGGCGTAGCTACTGGCAGGTAATATGGGTTAGAATTTGAAAATACTCGTAGTACATATTATGGAGAAACCACCATACTTGACCCCAATGTGTCCAGCTTAAATTCGCTATTGAAAGGGCAACTTGTTAACAAGGCATTTGCGTCCAAGTTACAAGATTGGTGTGAAGGATACGTGTGACCGGTGTGACGGACACGGTCAGTAATCAGTCCAGTGCTTCCAAGCAGAAGGAAGTTCTTTTTGTAGACTACCTAACGCTCTAACCCCCGGAAAGTTGGTTTGTGAATGTCCCATTGTCCTTTCACGAAATGTATCATCTTGGATCGATTAAGCATATCAAGTACATATTTTTAGCTTAAGTGTTCGCAGACGCAAGTCGGATGATAAATTGCAGATCAGGGACGGAAGTCGGATTTAACCCTTGGGACACAATTCACTGATCCACTATTCTGGAAGTCTTATCTACCGTCCCCCACTGGGGAGGTAATAAGACGGCATGATTAATTATATTCCCCCTGTCGGCACTTGTTTATGTAACCCGACTGACTGAGGAGGAGAGAGAGAAATGAGAGAGAGGGGAAGGAGGAGGAGAAGTAAGAACTAGGAAGAGGGAAGCGAGGGAGAGAAAGAGAGGTGTCAGAAAACTCAAGTTGGAGTGGCAGAAAACAGCAATAGAAAGTAGAAAGCTGTAGGAATGTTTTTTTGCAGTAATCAGTCCAGTGCTTCCACGCAGAAGGAAGTTCTTTTTGTAGGCTACCTAACGCTCTAACCCCCGGAAAGTTGATGGTTTGTGAATGTCCCATTGTCCTTTCACGAAATGTATCATCTTGGATCGATTAAGCATATCAAGTACATATTTTCAGCTTAAGTGTTCGCAGACGCAAGTCGGATGATAAATTGCAGATCAGGGACCGAAGTCGAACGCAATTTACCGATCCACGATCTGGAGGTCTTATCTACCGTCCCCCGCTGGGGAGGTAATAAGACGGCATGATTAATTATATTCCCCCTGTCGGCACTTGTTTATGTAACCCGACTGACTGAGGAGGAGAGAGAGAGAATTTGTAAAGGTAATGGAGAAGCCACAATACTTGAACGCAATGTGTCATCTTGCATTTACAAGTGAAGGGCAACTTTTTGACAAGGCATTTGCATGCAAGTTGCAAATACAAGTTACATGATTCACAAGTGAAGGGCAACTTTTTGACAAGGCATTTGCATGCAAGTTGCAGATACAAGTTATATGATTCGTGTGAAGGATACGTGTGACGGACACGGTCAGTAATCAGTCTAGTGCTTCCAAGCAGAAGGAAGTTCTTTTTGTAGGCTACCTAACGCTATAACCCCCAGAAAAATGGTGGTTTGTGAATGTCCTCTCAGGACATTCACAAACCAGAAGGATAAATTTCAGGGACGGAAGTCTGATTTGACGGATTTGACCCTTGTCAGTAATCAGTCCAGTGCTTCCAAGCAGAAGGAAGTTCTTTTTGTAGACTACCTAACGCTATAACCCCCGGAAAGTTGCTGATTCACAAACCAGAAGGATAAATTTCAGATCAGGGACGGAAGTCTGATTTGACCCTTGGGACGCAATTCACTGAACCACTAGGTATTCTGGAAGTCTTATCCACCGCGTCCGCCACTGGGGAAGTAATAAGACGGCATGATTAATTATATTCCCCCTGTCGGCACTTGTTTATGTAACCCAGCAGTATACACAGGGGAGTATCCTGTGATATCATAATCAGACTTGGTCTTAAGGTAGAAACACACTACTATCACTTCACGTCACGTCACGCGATAGTGTGTTCCTACTTTTAACCGACACGTAACAAGTCGAGCTATCAAATGTCTACCCTCCTGTTTCAGGGATTTGGAATTCGTTGAATATATTCTAAACTAAAATGATAATAACCTACCTACTCTAGTTTATTAACAACCTAGCTGATGATTATGTTATCCATGTATTTTAGAACCTAGCCAATCGTTTAGACTTTAGAATCTAGATGTGCTGCGTCCAGTCTCGGCTGTATGTTCCTATTGGTCTCCATCATTGATTTGAAGATAGCTGAGAGAATTCAAGGACATTATTATTAAGGTTTGAGAGAGGAAACTGTAACTGCTAAGGCCTTATCGTCCCGAAAGCGATGAGAGAAGGAAGACAGGATAGGAGAAAGCCAGCCGTTCCGAGAACGAACCTTATCTGTTTAGGATAAAATCCGCCCCGGACGGGAATCGAACTTGTTATCTAGCACTTACAAGGCAGACGCTTTACCCTCCAAACCAAGTAGGCCTGTCAAGGAAATGAAATAATCGATTTATCGGTAGCTAAGTGGGAAAGACGTTTGTCTCGTGATCTAAAGGGCGGGGGTTCGATCTCAGGTTGAGGTTGGTGGAATAAGAATTTATTTTTAAAGAAAGGGTGGGTGGATTCACCATTTTTTTTTTATATATCCCTTAAATGGCCTGTCAGGCTTAACAGGGTTGTTAAGCTAACAGGCTGTTATTCTCCAATTGATTTGTATAGGCTTAACAAAATACCCCTAAAATCGACTATGAAATACGGCTAAAATCTACTCCAGCCCAAACTTCTCAATCCCCCGAATACCTTGTGATTTTTTTAATTGTCGATGTGTTTTCTTGTTCAGTCTTCTAAAGATTGTAACTTTTGTCAAAGTGAAATTTGTTTTTCGATGTCCTTGTGAAAGAATTGTCGATGTGTTTTCTTGTTCAGTCTTCTAAAGATTGTAACTTTTGTCAAAGTGAAATATGTTTTTCGATGTCCTTGTGAAAGTTGTCGATAAAAAATAATATTTGTCTGTTGTCGGATTTCAGTGACGACTAATCTGAATGTTTGGTTGTTTGGAGATTTTTTAAATCCTGTAGACATTTATTTCATTTAACTGGGATTTTGTGATATAAAGTCAAACCTCGTTATAAAAATGGTAGTTGGGGGAAAAAAAAAATCAAGTTGTAATCAGTTAAATGTGTTTAGAAATGTTTCAAACCTCTTTAACTGTTAGTACTGTTACCTACCTCATTGCAGCCCAATGAGGTAGGTAACATCTAAATAAGATCACAAAAAATCTAAATAAGGTCGCAGTGATATCTGATATAGTAGATCTTCAATGCCCGATGACCCTAATTTCACCCATTACCAAACAACCTAACCTACAGTTAAGTCCTTCCTGAGATCCGTAATATTTGTCTGTTGTCGGATTTTAGTGACGACTAATCTGAAGGTTTGGTTGTTTGGAGATTTTTTAAATCCTGTAGACATTTATTTCATTTAAATGGGATTTTTTGATATAAAGTCAAACCTCGTTATAAAAATGGTAGTTGGGGGAAAAAAAACAAGTTGTAATCAGTTAAATGTGTTTAGAAATGTTTCAAACCTCTTTAACTGTTAGTACTGTTACCTACCTCATTGCAGCCCAATATTGTAGGTAATGACATCTAAATAAGATCACAAAAAATCTAAATAAGGTCGCAGTGATATAGTAGATCTTCAATGCCCGATGACCCTAATTTCACCCATTACCAAACAACCTAACCTACAGTTAAGTCCTTCCTGAGATCCGACATGTCTTAGATAAACTGCTCGTTTTAAATAAAATAAATTATGAAAAGCTTTTCTTGATAAACTTTAAAAAATAAATAAATGTATGAAAATATTTTAGTTCACGTTGGATTCTTTGGTTTTCTCAGAGAAGATAGATTTCTTGGTAGAATTTTCCAGTGGCTCCAGTGGATAATTGTGTTCTCACGGGATTCGAACCTTGAATCACAAGTCAGATGAACTTCAAGCGGTAAATTTTGCTGATGGAATATATTCACCGTTGTATTGGATGGTTTTAAGCACAATTCAGTTGTTGGTTCTGATAACGATATATTTATAGGGTAACATCAAATTCATAACAGTATGTGTTCGAGGGCACCCTTTTTTTGGTAATGTAGCTAACATGATCAAACCTATTGAAAAACTACTAATAGTAATCTTAGCCAAACTGTACTCGGGCAGACACTGAAAATGGCTTTTGGCTAATAGAACTAAAGAACTGATGGAATATATTCACCGTTGTATTGGATGGTTTTAAGCATAATTCAGTTGTTGGTTCTGATAACGATATATTATAGGGTAACATCAAATTCATAACAGTATGTGTTCGAGGGCACCCTTTTTTGGTAATGTAGCTAACATAATCAAACCTATTGAAAAACTACTAATAGTAATCTTAGCCAAACTGTACTCGGGCAGACACTGAAAATGGCTTTTGGCTAATAGAACTACAAACTTATGTGCGGACGTCTCGTATGTAAAAAGGAAGGATGAAAATAATAAACAATATTTTTTACAAAAAGGTAAATATGGTCTATTTTTTTAATTCGATACACGGGGGTTATATTACAAGATTATGTACACACTAATACTATTTCAGGGAAAGAAATAGGAAGTATAATAACAAGAGGGGAAAAGGATAATGGTCCGAAACAGCTGTTTTTATCTCTTGACGTCAAAAGAATGGGCGTACAAAGAAATGGAGGAAGTGAGGTGCTTGGGAGATGTCACCTTCATGCTTACTCCGTTTGAGATAGGGAAGCTTTGTGCAAAACGGATTACCTTTTGTGAAATTTTTGTGAGAAATATCTGAAAGTATGGTAATTAGGGGCACTGCAAGAGGTCCTGTGTTTTGTGAAAGCATATTAGCATAGCACGTTATGAAGTGTGTAATGCCAAGACATAGTACAGTAGGAACTAATGTGTGGGAGCGATATGTTAACAGTGGGATACGCATATTTTGGGCTATGTCTTGACCTAATAAAGAGGGAATTTCATTGTGAAGAATACATTGAAGGGTGAAGAATTGCAGGGGGTTCTATATACATATTGGTTTGAGAATGTATGCTTAGATTGTATATGGGTCTGATAATGTACGCTTAGTTATGTTGGCAATGAAGGACTACGCATGTTTAAAACAGTTAAGGGTATGAAATTGATAGCTCGATTTATTCATTTATTTAAATGTCCATTTTGTAGGACTTCTAATACTTATCTACAATTCTACATGAGTATATGGATCTTATACATTCGAATATTGATCTTGTCAGACCTCTAATACTTTTGTGGGTAAATTTTTTACCCACATTGTGTTAATTTGGCAAACAATACAAGTAATAGCACTAGGGGCAATAGGAATTTTACTCCTATTTTTTTTTTTTTTTTTTTTTTTTTTCAAGATGAGTGTTAGTATGTAGGATTACAATTTACAATGCACTAACTCTGTGTATTTTTTCGTTCTCCTTTTCAGGATCCAATAAATTTGTACCTGATCATGGAATTTCTCCCGGGTGGTGACATGATGACCCTCCTAATGAAGAAGGATACACTCAGTGAGGAGTGTACTCAGTTCTACATAGCGGAGACTGCCTTAGCAATAGACTCTATTCATAAGTTAGGATTTATACACAGGTAATTATAGCAATAGACTTTATTCATAAGTTAGGATTTATACACAGGTAATTATAGCAATAGACTCTATTCATAAGTTAGGATTTATACACAGGTAAATATAGCAATAGACTCTATTCATAAGTTAGGAATGGATTATTCAATAGACTCTATTCATAAGTTAGGATTTATACACAGGTAAATATTATCTTGGTAAATATTTCAAATCAAACCATGAATTTGTGGTTGAGCAGAGAGCCTCTTCACAACTTTTGTGCGTATCAGAGTATCCTCCTTTACTAAATAATTTTCCAATTATCATAGATCTTTTTTACACTGCTAATGCCGCCATTGGCATTGGTTGCAAATTAGATTAAAGTTGCTCCTCAGTTGTCCTCACGAAGTTGAGTGCACCCCGAACTCCAAGCACAGAACCTCTTAGCAACCATTTGTTTGAATGTACATAATGTTCTTAAGCTACGTAATGTCGTCGAGGCAGTGTGGACGGTTTCGATCGACGGTCGTCGACTACAGTACTGCACAGCTTTAATATGGAAGTTGGAGAAGATATGGAAGTTGGAGGTAAGAGAGACAGGGGAAGACCAAGAATGAGATATATGGACAAAGTGAAACAGGATTTGAAAGAGAAGAAGTTGGAAGTGAGCCACGCCCAAAACCGAGGTGCATGGAAGAGGTTGATCCAAAACGTCGACCCCACTTGAGTGGGAAAAGACGCAGTAAAAGAAGAAGAAGAAGAGACTCTATTCATAAGTTAGGATTTATTTATACACAGGTAAATATTACCTATCTTAGTAAATATTTCAAATCATACCATGAACTATTTGTGGTTGAGCAGGGAGCCTCTTCACAACTTTTGTGCGGATTAGAGCATCCTCCTTTACTATAATTTTCCATTTATCATACATCTTTTTACACTGCTAATGCCGCCATTGGCATTGGTTGCAAATGGATTAAAGTTGCTCCTCAGTTGTCCTCACGAAGTTGAGTGCACCCTGAACTCCAAGCACAGAACCTATTAGCAACCATTTGTTTGAACGTACATAATGTTCTTAAGCTACGTAATGTTGTCGAGGCAGTGTGTACGGTTTCAATCGACATCGATTGACGGTCGTCGACTATGTATGGACACAGCTTTACAGCGAAAAATTAATTTTGGGTGGCGTATTTGGCCAATTTCTGCTACGGTGTTGTTGATTTTCTTCTCTTCTTCATGGACGGTTGAAAATTGACATCGATCGACGGTCATCGACTATGTGTGGACACAGCTTTACAGCGAAAAATTAATTTTGGGTGGCGTATTTGGCCAATTTCTGCTACGGTGTTGTTGATTTTCTTCTCTTCTTCTTCCCCAGGGACATCAAGCCTGACAATCTCCTCCTAGATGCGCGAGGTCACATCAAACTCTCCGACTTTGGCCTCTGCACAGGACTCAAGAAATCTCATCGGACAGACTTTTACAGGGATCTCAGTCAGGCGAAACCTTCCGACTTCAGTGAGTACAATAGATTACATTGAAATGGGGGGTCTTTTTTGACGAAATTCCTGTGTGCGGAGTCCAGTATGTATGCATCCTAATGAGTACAATAACTAGGGTTTCTTCAAATAAACTGAATGGCTCAAAGGCAGAGCGGACCAAGTCAAAAAAGCGTTTTTCATTACATTGAAATGGGGGTCTTCTTTGACGAAATTCCTGTGTGCGGAGTCCAGTATGTAGGACTAATGCATCCTAATGAGTACAATAACTAGGGTTTCTTCAAATAAACTGAATGGCTCAAAGGCAGAGCGGACCAAGTCAAAAAAGCGTTTTCATGTTTCCTGACTTAATTCTTTACTTACTGACTGAAAATTCGCCGAACTTAAAACTTGTTTCGTCCATTAAAATAACTTTCGGCCTCTCTGTTGCAGGTTACCCTCCGTTTTGTAGTGAGAATCCTCAGGAAACCTATAGGAAAGTGATGAGTTGGCGAGATACGCTAGTGTTCCCGCCCGAAGTACCTATTAGTGAAGAAGCGAGAGAAACCATTGTGAGGTTCTGTTCTGAATGTGATAGAAGGTAAGTGTGATTTGAGGAAACAATATTGTCCCAAAATCCAAATATTATAGAGAAGAAATTTTATTGAAATTTAAAAAAAAGAAAAGAAACAAATTATAAATAAAAGCTGTGTTTCCTACAGCTTTTATTTCGGAGCAATGATGTGCAGATGTGATTTGAGGAAACAATATTGTCCCGAAATCCAAATATTATAGAGAAGAAATTTTATTGAAATTTAAAAAAAAAAGAAAAGAAACAAATTATAAATAAAAGCTGTGTTTCACTACAGCTTTTATTTCGGAGCAATGAAAAAAATAACTGCTACATTAGAAACAATATTGTCCCGAAATCCAAATATTATAGAGAAGAAATTTTATTGAAATTTAAAAAAAGAAAAGAAACAAATTATAAATAAAAGCTGTGTTTCACTACAGCTTTTATTTCGGAGCAATGAAAAAAATAACTGCTACATTAGGCTCATGTGGTCCGTGTTGTAGCATGCCCATCTTGTAGATATGTAGATCAAAGACAGTTATTAACTCTCATTTAGGTGCTAGGTCAACCAAAACGTAACCAAAGGTACTTGTAACCCGTTGAAATGTTAAATTTGTAATCGGTGAATGAGTACCATTCTGTCTGGCTGGTGGACGTTAAACAGGGAGTAGACCAGTCTGAATCCCCTTTGCTAAAGAAAAAGCAAAGGTTCAGTGCGAAGGGCATTCACTTGTAAAAAATGTTGTAGCCAAAACCAAATGTCAGTCCAAAGCAATCACCCTAGTTAGGGCTGATTGAGAGACTGACGAAAAACGCCGACCCCGTCTGTACACGGAAGAAGAAGAATCGGTAAATGAGTGTAATTTTTTCATTGATGGTGGTTCATTCTTCTTATTAAACAAGTTCTCAATTTGGTTTGTTCTCAGCCGCTCAGCCCACAGGTTAAGCTTTCTTCTTATTAATTGCGTTTTCATTTGGTTTATTATCTCACAGGTTAGGGTCGGCGCGGGGGGTGGAGGAGCTGAAATCTCTAGGGGCGTGTCAATTCTTCAGGGGCGTGGACTGGGACCACGTGTGGTCCGTGTTGTAGCATGCCCATCTTGTAGATCAAAGACAGTTATTAACTCTCATTTAGGTGCTAGGTCAACCAAAACTTAACCAAAGGTACTTGTAACCCGTTGAAATGTTAAATTTGTAATCGGTGAATGAGTACCTTTCTGTCTGGCTGGTGGACGTTAAACAGGGAGTAGACCAGTCTGAATCCCCTTTGCTAAAGAAAAAGCAAAGGTTCAGTGCGAAGGGCATCCACTTGTAAAAAATGTTGTAGCCAAAACCAAATGTCAGCTTAAAGCAATCACCCTAGTTAGGGCTGATTGAGAGGCTGACGAAAAACGCCGACCCCGTCTGTACACGGAAGAAGAAGAATCGGTAAATGAGTGTAATTTTTTTTGGTTTGTTCTCAGCCCACAGGTTAAGCTTTCTTCTTATTAATTGCGTTGTCATTTGGTTTATCATCTCACAGGTTAGGGTCGGCGCGGGGGGTGGAGGAGCTGAAATCTCTAGGGGCGTGTCAATTCTTCAGGGGCGTGGACTGGGACCACATCCGAGAGCGACCCGCCGCCATTCCTGTTCAAGTCAAGTCCATAGACGATACGTCCAACTTTGACGACTTTCCCGACGTCAAGCTGGAAATTCGTGAGTTTTCATTACCTTATTTTTTCTACATTTTCATATACGTATATTTTGTTGTTTTCAAATGTCGGGAACTTGGCCATTAGGTCACTCTCCCGCAGTGTTTTTATCTATGCCAGCCTAGTTAGCCACGAAAGTAGTGCATCTGCCTATCTGCCTTGTAAGCTCTAGGTGGCGGGTTCCATTCCCGGCTGTTGCGAACTTTTTCCTAAACAGAGAAGATTCTTTCCTGGAAAGGCTGACTTTCTCCTATCCTGTCCCACTTCTATCTTCGATTTCGGGACGATAAGACCTATGTTATTACAGTTCCCCTCTCTATCGTCCCTAAATCTAAGAGAGAAGGAGGACAGGATAGGAGAAAGCCAGCCCTTCCGAGAAAACGAACCTTATCTGTTTAAGACAAAGTTCGCCCTGGGCGGGAATCGAACCCACGACCCAGTGCTACCTTTCAGGCTAACTAGGCTGGCTATTTTTCAAAAAGAGCCCCAACAGAGCCTTGAAAAAGAAGAGTGCTTCCTTTTCTTGCTTCCTCTCTCTTCTCGCCAAAAACTAACACAACTCTTTCTCTCGTTTCTCTCCCCAGCTTCTGCGCCTTTACCTCAAGACGGCGCCAGGCTAACTAGGCTGGCTATTTTTCAAAAAGAGCCCCAACAGAGCTTTGAAAAAGAAGAGTGCTTCCTTTTTTTGCTTCCTCTCTCTTCTCGCCAAAAACTAACACAACTCTTTCTCTCGTTTCTCTCCCCAGCTTCTGCGCCTTTACCTCAAGACGGCGAGATCATCTACAAGGACTGGGTGTTCATCAACTACACGTTCAAACGGTTCGAAGGTCTCACGCAACGGGGGACGCCCACCAAGAAATAGAGCGAGCCGTGTGCTCTCCGTGTGTCACCGATTCTGCTCCCCCTTCTATCTCGGCTGGAAGCTTTGTGGAAGCGTTAGGGATATGTTGAAATCGCTTTGCGTGGAAGAAATGCGGGCGTACAAAGAAATGCAGGAAGTGAGGTGCTTGGGAGATGTCACCTTCATGCTTACTCCCTTTGAGATAGGGAAGCTTTGTGCAAGACGGATTACCTTTTGTGAAATTTTGTGGAAAATATCTGAAAGTATGGTAGTTAGGGGCACTGCAAGAGGTCCTGTGTTTTGTGAAAGCATATTAGCATAGCACGTTATGAAGTGTGTAATGCCAAGACATAGTACAGTAGGAACTAATGTGTGGGCGTGATATGTTAACAGTGGGATACGTATATTTTGGGCTCTATCTTGACCTAATAAAGAGGGAATTTCATTGTGAAGAATACATTGAAGGGTGAAGAACTGCAGGGGGTTCTATATACATATTGGTTTGAGAATGTATGCTTAGATTGTATATGGGTCTGATAATTGATAATGTACGCTTAGTCATGTTGGCAATGAAGGACTACGCATGTTTAAAACAGTTAAGGGTATGAAATGGATAGCTCGATTTATTCATTTATTTAAATGTCCATTTTGTAGGACTTCTAATACTTATCTACAATTCTACATGAGTATATGGATCTTATACATTCGAATATTGATCTTGTCAGACCTCTAATACTTTTGTGGGTAAATTTTTTACCCACATTGTGTTAATTTGGCAAACAATACAAGTAATAGCACTAGGGGCAATAGGAATTTTACTCCTATTTTTTTTTTTTTTTTTTTTTTTTTTTTAAAATTGAGGTTTTCACCCCCAGGGTTTCTTTTTCTGCTAACTTTTTGCCATCACCATTCGGCTACAGCTGAAGCCGCTAAAACAACTAGAGTTTCTTCAAATAAATTAAATAGTGCAGAGCGGACCAAGTCCAAGAAAAGCGTTTTGAGATAAGGAATTAAACTGACATTCTCACCCGGGTCGGATTTTATCCTGAAGGGTTCGTTGTCGAAACGGCTTCCTGTCTTCCTTCTCTCTTCGATTTCGGGACGAATAGACCTTGGGCGTTACAGTTCCCTCTCTCTGTAGGAAATATGCTGAAATTAGCCAGCCTGTTTTTGGGGTACCTGTTGTTGACTAATCCACACCCCATCTTTTATGTTCCCTCTATCAAACCTCTTGGAAAAAAAGTTATAATAATTCCCATTTTTCATAACCCTTTCGCAGCCAACTCCCCATTCGAATTCTCGCTTAGTTCTACGAATCCAATGGACTCGAAGCGTCGGGCCGAATCCTGGAAGAAGAACCGTCGGGCTCTGGCCTACAGTACTGTCGGCACGCCAGATTATATAGCTCCCGAGGTGTTCCTACAGACAGGCTACGGCCCGGCAGCTGACTGGTGGAGCCTGGGCGTTATTATGTATGAGATGTTGATTGGTGAGTAATAAAGTTACATTGCATGAGTTATATGTAAGTTATATATTGTTAATTTTGAATTACCCGAGACCATAATCAGAGTTTTAAATGTCGGCACGCCACATTATATAGCTCCCGAGGTGTTCCTACAGACAGGCTACGGCCCGGCAGCCGACTGGTGGAGCCTGGGCGTTATTATGTATGAGATGTTGATTGGTGAGTTAGATTGTATGAGTCGACTGGTGGAGCCTGGGCGTTATTATGTATGAGATGTTGATTGGTGAGTTAGATTGTATGAGTTACAAAGTTATTTATTGGTTTTATCTTTAATGGCCCATGCCTTTTTCGGAGTTTTAATTTAATTTAAGTTTAACTATTGGATTAAGAAGCTATCTGATTGGCTGTAAACTTTGAAATCAACCAATCAGATCGCTAAACCGTGTTTTATCTCTAATTGTAACCTCGACCAAAAGTTTTTTTTACTACTTATTTAATTTATGTTGCTGCTCAGAATTGAACCGCTGCGCAGGTTAAATGGTTTTGTCTCTTAGTAACAGAATTACACGTTTGGGGCTGTTTTCCCGTCCATAAGGGGCGGTGTTTCTGGTCAGCTCTGTTTTGCCATTCGTTCTCTGGTGATTTTTGCTCCTTTAAATTGGGAGAAAAAAAAAAGTTTCCTGACTTAATTCTTTAATTACTGACTGAAAATTCGCCGAACTTAAAACTTGTTTCGTCCATTAAAACAACTTTCGGCCTCTCTGTTGCAGGTTACCCTCCGTTTTGTAGTGAGAATCCTCAGGAAACCTATAGGAAAGTGATGAGTTGGCGAGATTGATGAGAGAAGGAAGACAGGATAGGAGAAAGCCAGCCGTTCCGAGAACGAACCTTATCTGTAGGATAAAATCCGCCCTGGACGGGAATCGAACTTGTTATCTAGCAATTACAAGGTTGACGCTTTACCCTCCAAACCAAGTAGGCTGGTCAAGGAAATGAAATAATCGATTTATCGGTAGCTAAGTGGGAAAGACGTTTGTCTCGTGATCTAAAGGGCGGGGGTTCGATCTCAGGGTTAGGCAGGATCGTTCTATTGTTTTGTCCCGTATGTCTATTCTCTCAGTTTCTAAATCAAAGATTAGAGTCCCATCTATCTTACAGCCGATCGCCTTAGTTAACAAGTACTAGTGACGACTTTCTATTACCCTCTATACTTATATCTATCCATCCCAGCAACAAGAAATATAATTCAGATCCCCCTTAGAAGAAACTCAAAGGTTTAAGGATTTACGAAGTTGATCTATGACCACATCTTTGAGATTAAATTTAATCTGATTGGATTAGGCAATTTGGTTAATTTTAGCCTTTGAATTAAGAATCGCCATTCGGAACGTTGAATTCATCGAATTGTACCTGTGACCTGGGCATTGATTGGTCAATTTCAGCCCTTGTAGTAGGAGTAACCAATCAGATTGTCTTAATCCAATAGGATTCTTAGAAGAAACACAGAGGTTTAAGGATTTACGAAGTTGAGCTATGACCACATCTTTGAGATTAAATTTAATCTGATTGGATTAGGCAATTTGGTTAATTTTAGCCTCTGAATTAAGAATCGCCATTCGGAACGTTGAATTCATCAAATTGTACCTGTGACCTGGGCATTGATTGGTCAATTTCAGCCCTTGTAGTAGGAGTAACCAATCAGATTGTCTTAATCCAATAGGATTAAGTTCATCTCAAAGTCCTTACAACCCATCTTGGTAATCCCCAACCTAAGGCAGCCCTTGTAGGAGTAACCAATCAAATTGCCTTAATCTAATAGGATTAAGTTAATCTCAAAGTGCTTATAACCTGAGTTGGTACTCCACAACCTAAGGGTCCGTTTGCTGAGACCTGTAGCGATCAAATGGATCCAATATTCATTTCTAGTAGCTTTACTTGGTTGTAGACTTCCAAGGCATTGAAGAAATGTATGAAATAGGTGCCTTACGTTGACTCTTTTTCACGTCTCAAATTACGGATCCAGATTAGTCAGAAACCAATTGAACTTTTCATAGACACTCCTAAAACACCCTCCTCTTGTTACTTTTCTTGGTTAAAGCTTAATATTACTGTATTTTTTAAAGTTTCTCGAAATATCACGTAATACATTTTTCAAAAAAAAAAAAAATGCAATGTAGACCCTCCCCTTAATGTTTCTCCTTTGTGGTAGCAAAAAAGTCGCTGTATTTTGTTGAAAATTTTTGGAGTGTTCTCCATAATATGTATTTGATACGGTAGCCCCGAGCTAAACATGAATAGTCTGTTGTCTGAAATCATTTTCCAGAGATGTGTTCCGAGTGAGTGAGTTATACAAAAGAAAATACAAAAGTCAGATACTATTTTATTAAAGTTATATATAAAAATGGATACTTACGAGTAGGTTTTTATATATCCCGACTCGTAAGTATCCATTTTTATATATAACTAAAATAGTATTTACAAAGGATGTCAAAATTAAATAAATTCATTAATAGCAATGAGTCAGATCCTAAAACATGTAACTCGCTCTTCAACTCCCCATAGATATTAGGAGTTGGGATCCAACTCATTGACTGAGTAGTTCACTGAAAAGAGTTGTTCTTTTCCATAACTCACTCACTCTTTACACATCTGCATATTTTTTTATTTTTTTTTTTCAATCGCCTTGCCTTTAACTGTACACCCATAAATTGCCCACTCCGCATTGGTTTTCACTTTCCACTGATCACATTAAAATTGAGCTCCCGAATCGGACTTTCAAAAGGACTAGTGTTAATCCTTCAAAGGAACTAGCCGTAATCCTCCTATGATCAAGGATTTTTTAGTTCGCAGTACGAGTTAAACAACTTTACATTCAACAAATGGAGAAGCTCAATATAAATACACGTAATAAGTAAATCAGGTACTGGTACCATGGGCCCAAGTGATGAACATATCACCACTCTAATTGCTAGATGAAAAGACAAAAAGACAATACTAGGCGTATTTTTCTTGAGGAATTTGAAACGATTTCCCTCTTCTGAAGCCCAAATACCAACCCTATATCTTTTAGGAATGGGAAGACGCCATCTTGGATTTCTATCGGTTTACAAGCGCTACCACGGCACCTAGTGGTAACTAAACTGAATTTTGTATTTTCCTTTAAAAAGAGGGGAAAATGGGCTTCAGAAGAGGGGAAATCGTCTCAGGTTCAGAAAGAAAAAGACAAAAATTTATAATGTACTGTTCCCCCTTATCTCCTCTTTTATCTGCTCCAATATTGCATATAGGTGTTTTATTTTTGTATCGAAAAATGTGAGAGGTCTGAAATAATAAGACAAAGGACCTTAAGTAACTTTACCGAAAGGTATTGAAGAGAAATTAGGGTAATACACATTTACAAATAGACCGTTTTTAAGTTCCCCATGCATTATGTAATAGAAAGTAAAAAGTCAAATTTAGGCCGCTTGTGATGTTGAATGTTTACTTTCCTTAGCCTATTAGTGCAGGAAAGTATTCGAGAGAGAGAGAAAGAGGGGGAGAGAAAGAAGAAAGAGAAACAAACAGACGGACTAAAAAAAAAAACTTAAAAGAAAAAATGCAAATTCTCTGTTTGTATACTACAAACTACACTTTTTTCTCACTTTCCATCACCCTATTTATTCGATTTCATCACTTTCTATTACCCTCGTACACTTCTTAACTTTAGACCTCTCACTTCTCCTAGTGCCCGTTTCGTTCAGGATTGGGGAAATAGTTTCCCCATTGACCCCGCCCCCCTCAATACTCATCTAGTCTTTCCATTGTATTGGGGGGCGGGGCCTATGTGTCCTAATATTTTCCCCACTGAATTTCTTTCACATAGTTTCCTGTTGCCCCCAAGGTTGAGGGATTGAAAGGGATGTTTGGGTTTGAAAGGATTCGGCGCTGCTTGTAAGATGGAATAAGAATTTAAGGAATTTTAATTGTGTTAAGCATAAATGCTTGTCACAAATGTTGTTCCCCGCTTAATGCACTACGCTAAATTTTTTGACTTGACTTGGACTCGAACCACCAACCTCCAGATCCGAAGTCCACCACGCTAACGTGTATTCCCAGCCATGTTCGTCCTTACCGACATGTTTCTCCCCTGGTACTCTCTCCTTCACTATCTTGGGTACCCATACTTTCTTCCAGTCTGGTACCTTGATTTCTTTCCATGCAGGGACCTGGATCTCCTTCCATACTGGTTTGGCCACCTTCTTCCATTCTGGCACTTGGATTTCCTTCCATGCTGGGACTTGCACTTCCTTCCAGATGGGTTTCTGAATGACCTTCCAGTCGGGTACTTGAATTTCCTTCCAGATTGGTTTCTTCACGATTTTCCAGTCAGGGACTTGGATTTCTTTCCAGATAGGGACCTGGACGTGTTTCCATATAGGGACTTGGATTTTCTTCCACACTGGCTTCCAGATTTCTTTCTTCTCAATTTTCCACACCTTTTCCCAGGCTTCTTTCCAGACTAGCTTCTTCTTCCAGTAGCCTTTAGGCTGGTGATGTTCTACATGGTGATGATGAACTTCGTAGTTATCTTCCCAACCTGATCTATCCTCAAAACCAAAGCTCTCATCAAGACTGAAATCAGACAAGCAGAAGATAATACATAAGTGAGTTGTTAGTAAGATAGGGAAACATAATATTACTCATCCCCTCATAAGGTGTTGAGCAAAAGTATCCAAGTTCATGTAGGTAAAAGTGGTACTTCTATCAACCGTGACTGTGATTCATCATACCCACCGCTTTGAGCAACAAAATATTCTCTTCAATTAAAATATTTTTCGTTACCTATTGATATGCCACTAACATTAGATCTATGTATGTATAATTGTGTATGGTCATAATACGCTTCAACTATTATTACCATTTTTTTTTTAAATCATGTGTCATCTGACAGATGGTCATGATGGCTCAATTACCCCTGAAGCCATATTTCTTCGCTGACCCTAATTTGATGACCCTATTAACCTCATTAGGATAACTTGTTGAATATGGTCTTATGGAATATGGATAACCCAATGGTTTGATACCCGCGTATAGTCATAAAGAAGATGATATAGGTGGATTTAAAAGCTTAGGTAGAGGAGTTGTAAGGTGTGGAACAAATCTGTGGTTTAGCCACTTAGCCAGGGGCGATTAAATACCCCGGTTCCTAATAGGTCACGACGTTAAGCAAGGTCGCGCGTGGTTGATATCGGGATAGGTGACAATCTGGGCCATTGTGTGCTGCTGGCTTTTACCGCGCAACTCAGGCTTTTGCGATTCATGTGAGGACGGTAGCTTACCGCCAAATGGAGGATAAAACCGCCGTGACTGCTAAAGTTTTTAGCAGTTCTTTAAGTACCTATAACTTATAAAAACCTTAGCAGTTTTATGACATTAAAAAAAAGAGTAAAAGGAACAAGCGCATTTTATCTTTTAAATCCAGATTCAAACCGTATTATCTAACCACACTCAAGCCCTCAAGCAATGAGATTATTCAATATTTGTAAAGCTCACAGAGCTTATTAGTTCAGCTCAAATAAACAATAAAAAATATAGCTAAAAGTCAACACATTTCATCGCAATCCAAGCTAAATTATTATCCGTAGATAAGTCCTAAGTAGGTATCTACTTATTTACTAGAATGAGAAATGCCACGGAATGCCCTACAGGTAGGTAGGATTACATCAGTGAAACCTCTTAGAATCGCGCACTTTTTTTCTAATTAAAAACTCCACTAAAGACGAGCTGTTCAGATGTTACTACACCTGTAGTAAATGTGATTACACCTGTTGTAAAGACATAAAACATCGGAACCTAATGTCTGCTTTTATGATTCGGAAGAAAGCAAAAGTTTTTGATGAGCCTCTATTAATCACAGGCGTCTCAGCAGGTGAAAGATATGCGGAAGTTGTTTGGAGGATTGTAAAATATTGTTCGAGAATTTAGAAGAGAGACCATTTTACTATCCAATTTATGTAGTAGGTCAACGGTTTGTGTAAAGACAATGTTCAGATAAAGACTAGATTTTGATACCTAACTATTTGATTGGTAATGTAGGTAGCTAACATGATCAAACCTATAGAAAAACTACTAATAGTAATCTTAGCCAAACTGTACTCGGGCAGACACTGAAAATGGCTTTTGACTAATAGAACTACAAAATTATGTGCGGACGTCTCGTATGTAAAAAGGAAGGATGAAAATAATGAACAATATTTTTTATTACAAAAAAGGTAAATATGGTCTATTTTTTATTCGATACACGGGGTTATATTACAAGATTATGTACACACTAATACTATTTCAGGAAAAGAAATAGAAAGTATAATAACAAGAGGGGAAAAGGATAATGGTCCGAAACAGCTGTTTTTATCTCTTGACCAGAAAAGAAAACAACTAGACGTCCCGAATTGTCGGGATTCAATTTAGGAAGGTGGGAAATGGGAGGGAGGAGTAGATTTATAAAATCTACTTTAAAGGTAAGGAAGAAACTGCAAATTAAGTCGTTAAAGTGCTTAAAAGTTATCTTACAAACTAAACAATAGTATAAATGGTAACTATCAGTGAAGTATAAATGGTAACTTTGGGTTTTACAAAATACTTTGTCGGTTTGTAAAGAAAATATTGTTAAAATCTACTTTTAAAGGTAAGGAAGAAACTGCAAATTAAGTCGTTAAAGTGCTTAAAAGTTATCTTACAAACTAAAAAATAGTATAAATGGTAACTATCAGTGAAGTATAAATGGTAACTTTGGGTTTTACAAAATACTTTGTCGGTTTGTAAAGAAAATATTGTACCGTTTTAGATACAATTATTGTAGGATAAAGATAAGTAATGATTAAATCAGGTAGCAAGGTAGTTAAAAGTAAGTGTGCGAGGAAAGTATTTTACAAAACTATTATAAAATAAGAGATCTTCTATGTAGGTCGGTATACTAGAAAAACTATAAGGACCAAGTATAAAAAAAGGTTCCTAATTTAAAAATAAAAAATAATGAAAAGTTTTGGTAACTTTAAATGGCAGTTTCAGGTTGCAGTACACATTGAAGATTGTGTAGTAATGGTAGATAAAGTGCTATTTAGGATTTGCGTCTCTGTAGAAAGGTTTGAACTTTCAAAGTTTTTTTCGCCTCTACTATAAGTCGGTAAAAGATCGCATCCAAATTAAATAAGTTGTGGTTCAATATGTGACTTTCTTTTATGGTCAAATCAGATGTGTGATTTTCATCCAAAGCCACGTCAAGAAAATCGCATCTTAAACAGAGACATACTTATTGCTGGTAACTTTAAATGGCAGTTTCAGGTTGCAGTACACATTGAAGATTGTGTAGTAATGGTAGATAAAGTGACCAACATAATTAATTAAAGTTCATTTCTTTTTGTGCATACCTACTGTGCAATTTATTTATTTAATCAAGATAACTTCTTCTAATGATGATTCACTTACATAGGAAATTAGAATCACAGAAGGAACCATGCAAGGAATTCTAGCGTTTTCCCTCAGGTTTCTATCAAAGCAGGTTTAGTATCTTTTCCTAGATATGTTTGGAAATAGTTGAATTTGTTGGTAGATTCCCCTCTGTTGTGTAACAACACCTACCTCGGTGGTGTAGTGGTCAAGGCGCTCGCCTGGTAAACAGGAGGGCGTGGGTTCAATCCCAGCTGAGGTATGGAATTTTAGTTTGGAGGATTGTAAAATATTGTTCGAGAATTTAGAAGAGAGACCATTTTACTATCCAATTTATGTAGTAGGTCAACGGTTTGTGTAAAGACAATGTTCAGATAAAGACTAGATTTTGATACCTAGGAGGAAACCAATTCGGTCCTAAAACCTGTTTTTCCTACCAATTTTATTTTATCCAAGTCATTACAGGTATACGGGACCCAATTGGTAGTCAACTACCTTTAGAAAAAAGGTCATGGGACCGAATTGTCGTTCTTCCTGATACCTAACTATAACTATCGGATATTAGACAAGGTAAGATAAAGAATGAGCTTGTAAAAATTAAATTAGGGGTGCAGGGCACGGGAGCTTGGATGCACAATTTGTATGACTATTTGATACCTGGGAGGAAACCAATCCGGTCCCAAATCCTGTTTTTCCTACCATTTGGGTCCCGGGTTTGAGAGGATCTAAGTACAATTTGGTTTCCACACTTAAATTGATAGGTACCTGTTTGTTTTTCTTCTTTCTATCACAAGCACTGTGTTCTTAGAGCTGAATCTTCCTAGTCTAAAACTTTGGAGTGTTCGTTACCAAAAGAAGTGGCACAAATGACCAGTGTTATTAGAGGGTTAGGTTAAACGCATAAAGGAGTCTTCACAATCAGAGCATTGATTAGTGTTATTATAGGGTTAGGTTGAACACAAAAAGGAGCTTTCTTTTTCACTGTCGTAGCTTCTGAATAAATACCGAATTTTTTTTTTTTGTATTGAAAAATCTCGGAAAATTATGATGAATTAAGTACCTACGAATAAAGCAGTATCATTTCTTCTAGGTACTTGTGAACAACAGAAAAATTAAAACTCTTAGGTATTTATTTTATCCAAGTCATTACAGGTATATGGGACCCAATTGGTAGTAAGCCCGGGACCCAATTGGTAGTCGACCAGCTTTAGAAAAAAGGTCATGGGACCGAATTGTCGTTCTTCCTGATACCTTACTATAACTATTGGATATTAGAGAAGATAAGATAAAGAATAATCTTGTAAAAATTAAAATTAGGGGTGCAGGTACTGCAGGGCACGGGAGCTTGGATGAACAATTTGTATGAACGCCTGGTATCTTGTTTGATTATGCAATGTGCCAAGAATGTCACATCTTATTTACTGTTTGCTAGAGCAGATTTTCAGTACAGTCTGCTGTCCTACCAACACCACTCCGAAATGTGCTTAACTTTATTATTATTATTATTTGAAAAAAACTGGTCTCTCTCCCTCTCTCCGAACTACCTACCCACTAGTGATTCCCTCTAGCGGCTTGATGTCCTATGCGCTATGCTCTTCACTCCACTCTGTTTCTACCCTTAATCTATTTCTATCATTCTTTCTATAGGTGGCTCATCTGGTCACTTACCTCTTTTTCCTCCGGACCGCATCATCGGGTTTGGCTACATCTGTTACAGCTTTGGCTACTTCGGTGACAGCTGTCTCTTTGTTTGGAACAGGGGTGGGCAGTGGCACACACAGTGCTACCGTCACCAGTAGGGCTAAGCCCACCTGGAAAAACAAAGAATAGAGGGAACCGGTTAGAATGAGAGGAACGAAAACTGATGGACAACTTTGACTGTATTTTCGTTTCGGAAACGGAAATGGTTTTCATTGGAAAATGGACATTAGATTTTTTTTCGATCTTCGATGGTTGTTAATGCGTCATCTTCGATCTAGAAAGGTTAACAACCATTGGCGCTATCAGGTACAGGCGCTATCGTGCCACATAGAGGCTGAACTAATCATCGTAATTATTTTCCTTTGAATAAGAGGGGAATTGAGCCTCAATTTTCGAAAGGAAAATATTTTGTACCTTTTTATTTGGTATATTTTAGATCATTGTTCTAAACTTTTAATTGCGGGAGCTGATTTTACGAAAAGATTTCGAGAAGATTTTTGGTCATTTCTAACTGAAAAGGTGATTTATCTTCCAAATAGGTGATTTAGTTTGGTCTAATTCTACGAGTAGAATTTGTAAAATTGTTCCAAAATCCATACTAAAAACACAATTTTTATTATTGTAAGTATTGTACCTTCTTAGGTATTTCTTAAAAATCACTAACTGAGGGTTAGTCCGGTATGTTCTGAGCCATTCATACATGCAAATCATATTACGATCATCCGTGACCATTTACATAAGACATATCCTAACGTACTTTATGCATATCTCTACATACTTGTACATAATTATGTACAGATATGACTACTCATATTCAACTCTAAACGTTTCTTTACGTCCGAGATAACCCATATGTAAGTATACATATGTTATAAATATATAATATTGTCTAAGTACATATGTTATACATACATCTAATACACAATGTACCTACACCTGTTATGCATACCAACATCTAACATACACAAATCCCATTACTCGTACGTATGTCTTGTCACGGAGAAATTGTAAAGACAAAAGTCGGTAAAAGATCGCATCCAAATTAAATAAGTTGTGGTTCAATATGTTACTTTCTTTTATGGTCAAATCAGATGTGTGATTTTCATCCAAAGCCACGTCAAGAAAATCGCATCTTAAACAGAGACATACTTATTGCACCATGCATAGTTCAATATGGTTTCTAATCTATGGAAAGAATACGGGTAAGTCTGTACAGGAGTCATGTAGCAAAATGAGGAACATGATGTCCCCATTTTCTCGTGAGAGATGTACAAACGGGTTGTACTGTACATATTTATAGACGCGTTTCCATTTGAAGAACGTAAAGGCACTTGAAGTAGGTTGAGAACTCTTTGAAGACAGTTTACTTATTGCACCATGCATAGTTCAATATGGTTTCTAATCTATGGAAAGAATACGGGTAAGTCTGTACAGGAGTCATGTAGCAAAATGAGGAACATGATGTCCCCATTTTCTCGTGAGAGATGTACAAACGGGTTGTACTGTACATATTTATAGACGCGTTTCCATTTGAAGAACGTAAAGGCGCTTGAAGTAGGTTGAGAACTCTTTTATCTTAAACTGAGACATAATACTATTGCACCATAGGTACACAATTCAATGTACGGTTTCTAATCTACAGAAAGAATACGGGTAAGTCTGTACAGGAGTTATGTAGCAAAATGAGGAACATAGTGTTCCATTTTGGCATGAGAAATGTACAAACGGGTTGTACTGTACATATTTATAGACGCGTTTCCATTTGAAGAACGTAAAGGCACTTGAAGTAGGTTGAGAACTCTTTGAAGACAGTTTCTTGAGGGTGTGGATCGGACTTTCAAAAGGACTAGTGTTAATCCTTCAAAGGAACTAGCCGTAATCCTCCTATGTTCAAGGATTTTTTAGTTCGCAGTACGAGTTAAACAACTTTACATTCAACAAATGGAGAAGCTCACTATAAATACACGTAATAAGTAAATCAGGTACTGGTACCATGGGCCCAAGTGATGAACATATCACCACTCTAATTGCTAGATGAAAAGATCATGTCATTTCCAATCGATCGTCTGATGTAGCTTTAATCTTTTGGTCCTCTGGTCCCGCTGGTTGTCACAAGCCCATGGCACTTGGTTCATTTTGGACTAGTATCATTGTATGTCATTTCCAATCGATCGTCAGATGTAGCTTTAATCTTTTGGTCCTCTGGTCCCGCTGGTTGTCACAAGCCCATGGCACTTGGTTCATTTTGGACTAGTATCATTGTATTTTGATTGGTTGTTCAGTCCCAGCCATGATGTTCATGTACGGGTACCCACACCTTCTCCCACACTGGTTTCCAGATCTTCTTCCATGCTGGTACCTTCACTTCTTGCCATGCTTGTACCTTGGACTCTTTCCATTCTTCTTTCCACGCCAGTTTCTTCTCAGTCACCCATTCTTGTTTCTTCTCTACCCTCCAGATTTGAATCTTCTCTTCTATCCACTCCTCTTTCTTCTCAGTTCTCCAGATTTGTACTTTCTCCTCGACCCACTCTTCCTTCTTCTTGGTAATCCAGATCTGTTTCTTCTCTGTTCGCCAGATTTGCTTCCATTCGTCGTGCCATTCCAATTTCTTCTCTGGGATCCAGATTTGTTTCTTCTCGGTTCTCCAGATCTTCTCCCACTTGGGTTCCCAGATCATCTTCTTCCTCCATAGATCATGTGAGGTGTATTCCCTACTTCTACTGATTTAGGCTGTAGGAATGCTATATTAGAGTGTCGAGCTTTCCGATATAGAGTTCAATATTAGGGTGCCGGAACCCAGTCACCCGATTGGGCTGCCGGCACCCTAGTTTTTTTTTTCTTAGTGTGTGTTTATCCTCTAGCTTCTTACTATTAACCGTTTCATGAATCCTACCATGATGAATGTGTTGCCCATTATATTAATGGATATAATATCATTACTATATGATGAATTGTATTAATAGTTATTAACATTATGTCATGTACTACTGGTATGTGTGTCTTGTACGTGTCAATTATGGGTTTATCGTTGTGGTAGGTAGCAATGTATTGAAGCTGAACATCATCTGTCTTCTTCAATCATGATTAATCCCATAGGTTCCCATCTACCCATAATATGGTAGGTACCTAGTGCTTTATTAGCTTTATATTTTTCAATAGGTTTGATAGGTATAGGGAACTGTGATAACTGTGGAATAACGGAGGACTTATAATCCCGAAATTGAAGGGAGAAAGAGGACAGGATTAGAAAAAAACCAGCCGTTCCGAGAACGAGCTTCATCTGTTTTCCTATGTGCAAATTTGATTTGGACTCGAACCACCAACCACCGAATCCGAAGTTCATCACACTAACCACTACACTGCTGAGGTTTGTAAATTACCTATATGTATATCTACAATTTAAACATCATGAATGATAATATTGGAAATTGGAATCAATGACTAGGTAAAGAACTGGGTTGCAAATTCATATTCAAAGTTTAAGTTTTTCTTCGCCTTTTCCCGTGTTCAGACGGGGTCGGCGCGTTGATTCTTCACCCTATCAATCAGCTTTAGGGCGGTGATTACTTCAGGCTGACGTTTGGTTTTGGCAACAAAAAAATTACGAATGGATACCCTTCAAAGGTTGACTTTGTTATTTATTTAACAAGGGAAATTTCTGGCTGTTAGGGAAATTTCTGGATGCCCTTCGCAGTCAACCTTTGACTCGCCACTGGCTATGATGGTCTTATTTGATAAAGGGAACACAACTGTCAATCTTTACAATCTCAATCAGCTTTAGGGCGGTGATTACTTCAGGCTGACGTTTGGTTTTGGCAACAAAAAAAATACGAATGGATGCCCTTCAAAGGTTGACTTTGTTATTTATTTAACAAGGGAAATTTCAGGCTGTAATTCTCCCTGTTGAAAGTCCCCCAGCTAGATTAGTTTGGACATAAATGATGGATGCCCTTCGCAGTCAACCTTTGACTCGCCACTGGCTATGATGGTCTTATTTGATAAAGGGAACACAACTGTCAATCTTTACAATTTCTCCGTGACAAGACATACGTACGAGTAATGGGATTTGTGTATGTTAGATGTTGTTATGCATAACAGGTGTAGGTACTTTGTGTATTAGATGTATAACACATGTACTTACACATGGGGTATCTCGGACGTATAAAGAAACGTTTACAGTTGAATATGAGTAGTCATATATGTACATAATTATGTACCTACAAGTATGTTAGAATATGTCTTATCTAAATGGTCACGGATCATTGTAATATGATTTGCATGTATGAATGGCTCAGAAACATACCGGACTAACCCTTAGTTAGTGATTTTTAAGAAATACCTACCTAAGAAGTTAAAATAAATATACTTACAATAATAAAAATTATGCTTTTAGTTTGGATTTTGGAACAATTTTACAAATTCTACTCGTAGAATTAGACCAAGCTAAATCACCTATTCGGAAGATAAATCACCTTCTCAGTTAGAAATGACCAAAAAATCTTCTCGAGATCTTTTCGTAAAATCAGCTCCCGCAGTTAAAAGTTTAGAACACTTATGTTAAGAAATGTCGAGCTTTGTTTTACCTGTGTAGGTGACCAAAGTCATGACTATTCTGACTACAGTTAAGCCTAAACTCCTATCTAATATTCTAACAGGTACATAGTAAATCAACTTTCATTGAGGAACTGGTTTAAAGCAAAATGCTCGGGTGCCTTTCATTCGAACAATCTCGTAAGAGCTGCAAGTACAAACTACCTACAATCTGCTTGCGATTACAGCTGATTTAAAACCTATCTTTTTTTAAGAGAAATTGAGAGTCTGAACGATTTGTAGGAACCCTCATGGCTATCTTACCCAGTGGCAATAGCACGTTAAGTGCGCCAGTTCTCAATGGATCACTAAAGCAACGTTGCGTGTGGTTGGTATCCGGATGGGTGACCATCTGGGCAATCGTGGATTACTAGCTTTTCCTGGCCCCACTCAGGCTGAGTGAGGTTCATGTGAGAAAGCAGGGTAGAACCGCGATAAACTAAACCCTAATATGTATGTAAACCCTTGTAAAAAAATATACATCTATAAATTAAAAAAAAAAAAGCCTAATAGGTGGGAACCAGCGCAACAGACTTACTACTGCCTAGAGATTAGGATAAATCTAATAGTAAAAAAATTACTTTCTTCGCTCGACCGTTCCTGTCATTAAGACTTGAGTAAAGATATTAGCAGCTATGTATACTTAAATATTAAGCTATGTATACTTGAATATTAAGTTACACTTAAACATGCCGAGATTATACGAGAAGATCAAACGAGTAATCTAACTCAGCAGAATCTAACTTTAACTCGGTAGGGTATAATCTAACTCATTAGGGTGAGATCTAACTTATTAACCCTTTCACTCATTTCCGGGTTTGATAAACTGACAGCGTCGCACGCTATTGACGATGCTACACGCAAATTAGGAAGAGACAGTTTGCACGTTGCAGTGTTGCACCCAAAATGATGCACGGAACGCCCAAAATGACACTTACACAACAGAGGGGAATCTACTATTTCCAACAAATTCAACTATTTCCATAGGACTGAGGATCTGATTATCCCAGGTGCTTCTAATTTTGTGTCTAATGAATTAATTAGGTACATAAAACTTTTCCTCAAGAATAAATCAGCAAAGTGGTTATAAGAAGTTATAATCCCTCTTGTAAAAAAACAACCAACCTCTTTTTCCAGTTGGTTGTCTCAGTAACCAGTCAATATTTGTAGCAATGCCTATGCCACAGTAGCATCGCCTGTGCCTATGTCCTGTGGTAGTATTAAGCACTACCATTGACAATTTTATTGCCTAGAATGCCCAGGTCTTAGTAGGCATAATTTTCTCATTTGGATGCATTCTGTCTACGGAAATGGATAATTTCCTCTAAGAGTCTTCAATGAAGATATCTCAAGTACCAGACACTAGACTCACTAGAGCTAGAGGAAGGCCATTGCTATGCATAGTTCTCCGGTTCTCGTAATAATCATCGCTCATGAATCATTGGCTATCAGAAAATCATCAGACAAATCATTTTCATCGTAATAATTTTCACCAAGAGATTACGGCTCATGAATCATTTACATCAAAAAATTATGACAGGATGAATAGAGGTAGACGAAGTACTCTAATCCAGTCTGCGGAAATGGTAATAGTGCGTAGGAAAACCGCTTAATAACGCCACTAAATCAACTAAATCGTTCTCTAGGAGGCAACCAAATTCCGATTCATCTAAATCAAACGATCATTTCACACCAGATGGATTTTCCTTGAGAATAATCGATGTTTCCCAACACGCGGCACACATATTTTAGGCTGTCTGCATCACACATGGTCTAGGTAGGCAAATAAATGCATCAGACCAGACATATTTAGGTGTAACTAAAGACTTGTTGGATCGTTGAATGTATGTAAAATAAATAACAATAAATATAAATAAGTGATATGAAATTATTCAGACATTTTCCTCATTTCCTAATTCTTCAACTCCTAGATTGAATAAATTCCGAGCTAATGCAATCCTGCTATAATTTATTATGAAAATAATAACGAGGATTCTATAACATGATGAATGTGTTGCCCATTATATTAATGGATAATATCATTACTATATGATGAAATGTATTAATGGTTATTAACATTATGTCATGTACTACTGGTATGTGTGTCTTGTACGTGTCAATTATGGGTTTATGATTGTGGTAGGTAGCAATGTATTGAAGCTGAACATCATCTGTCTTCTTCAATCATGATAAATCCCATAAGTATAACCCATCTACCCTTAATATGGTAGGTACCTACTGCTTTATTAGCTTTATATTTTTCAATAGGTTTGATATAGGGAACTGTGATAACTGGGATAACGGAGGACTTATAATCCCGAAATTTAAGGGAGAAAGAGGACAGGATGAGGAGAAAACCAGCCGTTCCAAGAACGAGCCTCATCTGTTTTCCTATGTGCAAATTTGATTTGGACTCGAACCACCAACCACCGAATCCGAAGTTCATCACACTAACCACTATATACACTGCTGAGGTTTGTAAATTACCTATATGTATACTTGTATACCTACAATTTAAACATCATGAATGATAATATTGGAAATTGGAATCAATGACTAGGTAAAGAACTGGGTTGCAAATTCATATTCAAAGTTCAGGGGTTCATTGTTCTTAATATTCGCTAGACACGTGGGATTCCATGTCTTCGACTTTAAATTTTAGTATCCTTTTCAACGGGAGAAAGAAATATTTGATTGAAAGACAGGTGGTTTGTAATCAATGTAATCATAGGTAATTTGTCCAAAACTTACACAGAGAGGGAGTTGTAATTATGTTTTATTATGGTCAGGGATGATCTCATACCTTCCGCCGATGACCGTCAACCCCGCTACGTGATGAATGTGTTGCCCATTATATTAATGGATAATATCATTACTATGTGATGAATTGTATTAATGGTTATTAACATTATGTCATGTACTACTGGTATGTGTGTCTTGTACGTGTCAATTATGGGTTTATGGTTGAGGTAGGTAGCAATGTATTGAAGCTGAACATCATCTGTCTTCTTCAATCATGATTAATCCCATAGGTAGATAGGTACTTACTGCTTTATTAGCTTTATATTTTTCAATAGGTTTGATATAGCGAACTGTGATAACTGGGAAAACGGAGGACTTATAATCCCGAAATTGAAGGGAGAAAGAGGACAGGATTAGGAAAAAACCAGCCGTTCCAAGAACGAGCCTCATCTGTTTTCCTATGTGCAAATTTGATTTGGACTCGAACCACCAACCTCCGAATTCGAAGTTCATCACACTAACCACTACACTGCTGAGGTTTGTAAATTACCTATATGTATATCTACAATTTAAACATCATTAATGATAATATTGGAATCAATGACTAGGTAAAGAACTGGGTTGCAAATTCATATTCAAAGTTTGCCAACCAGAAAAGTTCCGGAATTGGTTCACTTTAGACAGGAAGCAGTTTACTGTTCGGTTGGGATTTTGCTATTAACATAAATCTAGGTAGGTACTAGGTACCTACTACAGACTACTATAAAAATGATAACCGAGTGTTTGCTTGGATATAATTTTGTATTAGATTCTACATTCCCTGGAACTATACGAACATGTGTATCTAGTATAATTAAAATATTTTTCGTTACCTATTGGTATGCCACTAACATTAGACCTACATATGTATGTATAATTGTCTATGGTCATAATACGCTTCAACTATTATTACCATTTTTTTTTAAATCATGTGTCATCTGACAGATGGTCATGATGGCTCAATTACCCCTGAAGCCATATTTCTTCGCTCCCAACATAATTAATTAAAGTTCATTACTTTTTGTGCATACCTACTGTGCAATTTATTTATTTAATCAAGATAAAGTGCTTCTTCTAATGATGATTCACTTACATAGGAAATTAGAATCACAGAAGGAACCATGCAAGGAATTCTAGCATTTTCCCTCAGGTTTCTATCAAAGCAGGTTTAGTATCTTTTCCTAGATATGTTTGGAAATAGTTGAATTTGTTGGAAATAGTAGATTCCCCTCTGTTGTGTAAGTGTCATTTTGGGCGTTCCGTGCATCATTTTGGGTGCAACACTGCAACGTGCAAACTGTCTCTTCCTAATTTGCGTGTAGCATCGTCAATAGCGTGCGACGCTGTCAGTTTATCAAACCCGGAAATGAGTGAAAGGGTTAATAAGTTAGATCTCACCCTAATGAGTTAGATTATACCCTACCGAGTTAAAGTTAGATTCTGCTGAGTTAGATTACTCGTTTGATCTTCTCGTATAATCTCGGCATGTTTAAGTGTAACTTAATATTCAAGTATACATAGCTTAATATTTAAGTATACATAGCTGCTAATATTTTTACTGAAGTTTTAATGACAGGAACGGTCGAGCGAAGAAAGTAATTTTTTTACTATTAGATTTATCCTAATCTCTAGGCAGTATAAAGTCTGGTACTCTGGTACACACCTTGTTTATCCTGCCAGAATGAGACTGAAAAGTCCCTTTACTCCTGCAGTCTAATGGTAGGTACTTGAATACCACTTAAAGAGGTATTCAAGTACATATAGGTATCTAGTTAGTTAAGCTAGTAGATATTATGCCTGTGCCTCCTATGGTATTAAAGTAAGCCGAGGAACTATTTAGCCCAGTGGGACAGACTTTGCGTGATAGAAATCAGATAGAGGTATCCTCTAATGTCCATAGTAAGATCCCAGAGGTATAGAGGTCTAGGTTATGAGCGTTTACTTTCAGTATGGAAATTACTTGTGCTAACTTTTAAATGAAGAGCTATTCAAGTTCTTTGAGGATTTGCCTCAGTAAGTGTGGTGGAAACAATAAAAACAACACCAGCCAGCCTGGTTAGCTTAGTGCGTCTGCCTTGTAAGCGCTAGGCCGCGGGTTCGATTCCCGCCCGGGGTGGATTTTATCCTGATGGGATAATGTTCGTTCTCGGAACGGCTGGCTTTCTCCTATCCTGTCTTCCTTCTCTCTTCGATTTTGGGACGATAAGACCATAGCAGTTACAGTTCCCTCTGTCAAACCTCTTTAAAAAAAAAGAAAGAAAGAAAGAAAGAAAAACGTTGCTAACTTCAGTGATCCATTGAGAACTGGCACATTCAACGTGCTATTGCCACTGGGTAAGATAGCCGTGAGGGTTCCTAACAATCGTCCAGTCCAGACTCTCAGTTTCTCTTAAAAAAAAGGATAGTTTTTAAATCAGCTGTAATCGCAAGCAGATTGTAGGTAGTTTGTACTTGCAGCTCTTACAAGATTGTTCGAATGAAAGGCACCCGAGCATTTTGCTTTAAACTAGTTCCTCAATGAAAGTTGATTTACTATATGTACCTGTTAGAATATTAGATAGGAGTTTAGGCTAAGTGTAGTCAGAATAGTCTCACATGACTTTGGTCACCTACACAGGTAAAACAAAGCTCGACATTTCTTAACATAAGTGTTCTAAACTTTTAATTGCGGGAGCTGATTTTACGAAAAGATTTCGAGAAGATTTTTGGTCATTTCTAACTGAAAAGGTGATTTATCTTCCAAATAGGTGATTTAGTTTGGTCTAATTCTACGAGTAGAATTTGTAAAATTGTTCCAAAATCCATACTAAAAACACAATTTTTATTATTGTAAGTATTGTACCTTCTTAGGTATTTCTTAAAAATCACTAACTGAGGGTTAGTCTACTAGGCCCTAGTACACTATACTGCTATAGTTAATGCCTATGGTAAATGGAGTAATTATAAAATCACCTGGGACCTGGGTGCATTGTTCATTTCCTATTTAAGGCGAAGATATAGAGCACATAATTTATAATACTCTTTAATATGTGCTCTTTACTTTACAGTAGAACCTCGATTATTTTAACTTCCATTATTTCAACTCCAAAATCCATTTTTTTTTTTTTTCATCTTTCAAAGGATATCCTATCTTATCAGAGGAAAAGATCATAGAAAGTGATCATTTCAACCTCGATCATTTCAACTACCCCCGATCACAAGTCTCAATTAGTTAAAATATTCGAGGTTCTATTGTATTTTCATAAATGTAACCTCACCGTGTGACACACAAATAAAGCACTTTGAAAGTCGTGAATTATGTTAATGTAAAATTGGTCAATGTGCTTTAAGTCACATGCAAGAACAATGGGTATGTGAATGACCAGAAAAACGTTGTTCTTATTCTTGTTGTTTCTGTTGGAGATTTTTCAGGATTGTTTAGGTCTTTATTAAGGTCACTAGGTCAAATTACCACTTTACTAACAATGCTCACAAAATTTTAGTTCCCTCGTTTTGTTTTTATAAAATTTCGGTGATTGGTAAGACCAAAAATTCTCAGGAAATCAATATTTCTACATGGTTGGTCAAATGGTCACCAAAAATCCTAATCCCCCATTTAAACTCATGAATGGAATTTTTTTATTCGGTGACTTTTAGATGTCAAAGATCGGAATTGAATTCGATTTCTTAGCTCAAACAAGGAGGTAGAAACTTTGAAGAAAGTAAGATGCAGAGTATTGCAGAAGATTTTTCTCCTTTTGACAACAGAACTCATCCTTATACCTACGAGCAAGATAATTGGTGTTAATGTTAATCAATCTATCCTTGTAATTCCCCGTAATTTTGGTAGAAAGTACGAATCAGTACCAACTTTTTAACATCAGTAAATAACAACTCGTTACAAATGATACACCGTAGGTATTTAAATACAGGGTGACATCGTGTACGGTTTAGCGTTCCCTCGGAATAACTAAAGTACTCAACTGTGAGCACTTGACTGAGTGTACCCCAATATTCAAGCACCAGGGCCCTATTATGAAATGATACAACCCCCGCCTTTTCCCGGACTTTAATGCGGAATCTATGGCGCAAACCTCCTTTAAAAGCTATTACATACTAGCTGCTGTAAGTTTCCTTCTGTGGCTTTTAGCCACCTAGGGTTATCGGCGCGAACGACCTACTGTCCGAGGTGTTAAAGCGCTAAACGACAATTAAATTTATGTTTCGTGGTTCTCAGGAACGCTCCTTACAGAGGACCCATAAAAATATTAATAATAATATTAATAATAATAACAATAATTATTATGGCTTCTCCTTTTGAAACTCTCACTCCACTCCACTGGATTCATAGCAATCCTCACATGAACGGGAGCTGCACCAAATAACATAATCATATGGTGAATTATCTGCTTAGGTTCCTCATCGGACTCTGATGTAACACTGCTGGAGAGCAATAATCACAATGTGAGGGAACGGCAAACGACACGATATAGTGTTAAGGCACCTGATTGAAAGAAAGAAGGACTGAGAGTAGATACCAACATTGATCATGTCACCAAATATCCAAAACAAATAATCAGGAAAGACCGGAATAAAATCTAGAAGAATCCCCATATTCCCCCTCTCACAACCTCCCTCTGTAGCAAAGTGCGGCTTGTAGGACTGAGGATCTGATTATCCCAGGTGCTTCTAATTTTGTGTCTAATGAATTAATTGGGTACATAAAACTTCTCCTCAAGAATAAATTAGCAAAGTGGTTATAAGAAGTTATAATCCCTCTTGTAAAAAACAACCAACCTCTTTTTCCAGTTGGTTCTCTCAGTAACCAGTCAATATTTGTAGCAATGCCTAATGCCACAGTAGCATCGCCTGTGCTTATGTCCAGTGGTAGTATTAAGCACTACCATTGACAATTGCCTAGAATGCCTAGGTCTTGGTAGGCATAGTTTTCTCATTTGGATGCATTCTGTCTACGGAAATTGATAATTTCTTCTAAGAGTCTTCAATGAAGATATCTCAAGTACCAGACACTAGACTACTAGAGGAAGGCCATTGCTATGCATAGTTCTCCGGTTCTCGTAATAATCATCGCTCATGAATCATTGGCTATCAGAAAATCATCAGACAAATCATTTTCATCGTAATAATTTTCATCAAGAGATTACGGCTCATGAATCATTTACATCAAAAGATTATGACAGGATGAATAGAAGTAGACGAAGTACTCTAATCCAGTTTGCGGAAATGGTAATAGTGCGTAGGAAAACCGCTTAATAACGCCACTAAATCAACTAAATCGTTCTCTAGGAGGCAACCAAATTCCGATTCATCTAAATCAAACGATCATTTCACACCAGATGGATTTTCCTTGAGAATAATCGATGTTTCCCAACACGCGGCACACATAGGTATCAGCCTAAAGGCTGTCTGCATCATACATGGTCTAGGTAGGCAAATAAATGGATCGGACCAGACACATTTAGGTGTAACTAAAGACTTGTTGGATCGTTGAATGTATGTAAAATAAATATCAATAAATATAAATAAGTGAATTATTCAGACATTTTCCTGATTTCCTAATTCTTCAACTCCTAGATTGAATAAATTCCGAGCTAATGCAATCCTGCTATAATTTATTATGAAAATAATAACGAGGATTTGATATTGTCAAGGAGGTACATAATCGAGGGAAAGATATTCCTCATGTTCTATGAATTCTTTGATCAATTTCTTGCAAATCTTGAAATTTTGGATCATTGACCACCACTATAGCACCAAGCCAAGGATATTGGATCAAGAGATGACCTTGAAATCAAGGTCAAAATCAACTGATTCTATTGGTCATGATCTCCCAGGACACAAAGGATCATATGATTAAAACGATTACAAAACTCTCAAGGTATTCTTCTACCTCAGGTAAATTAGATTCGTGTTTTTCTAGTTTCTGGTTTCTGAAATACTGATATCTACCGCATACCCATTACTATCATCAGAGGATATAATGCTTTTGGGAATTTGGGTGTACTGAGACTCCACGAGGCAGGGGTTCATTGTTCTTAATATTCGCTAGACACGTGGGATTCCATGTCTTCAACTTTAAATTTTAGTATATCCTTTTCAATGGGAGAAAGAAATATTTGATTGAAAGACAGGTGGTTTGTAATCAATGTAATCATAATTTGTCCAAAACTTACACAGAGAGGGAGTTGTAATTATGTTTTATTGTGGTCAGGGATGATCTCATACCTTCCGGCGATGACCGTCAACCCCGTAATTGAGTGATAGTGATAACTTCAGTAAAACAAACTTCTTTCACCCAAATCAGCAATTTTTTCTAGTACTAACTAAGAATCTACTGCATCTGAGCATAATTTTGTGGTGCATCACAAAAGTCTGACTTCCACTCTGTGGTGCCCCCTTTCAATGGGAGAAAGAAATATTTGATTGAAAGACAGGTGGTTTGTAATCAATGTAATCATAATTTGCCCAAAACTTACACAGAGAGGGAGTTGTAATTATGTTTTATTATGGTCAGGGATGATCTCATACCTTCCGCCGATGACCGTCAACCCCGGATCTTCTCGTATAATCTCGGCATGTTTAAGTGTAACTTAATATTCAAGTATACATAGCTTAATATTTAAGTATACATAGCTGCTAATATTTTTACTGAAGTTTTAATGACAGGAACGGTCGAGCGAAGAAAGTGATTTTTTTAGCATTAGATTTATCCTAATCTCTAGGCAGTATAAAGTCTGGTACTCTGGTACACACCTATTAGTTTTTTTTTTTTTTTTTAATTATAGATGTATATTTTTTTATAAGGGTTTACATACATATTAGGGTTTAGTAACCCGCGTTGTTAACTTCGGTTAAACAAACTTCTTTCACCCAAATCAAGAATTTTTTCTAGTACTAACTAAGAATCTACTGCATCTGAGCATAATTTTGTGGTGCATCACAAAAGTCTGACTTCCACTTTGTGGTGCCCTAGGTAGGTACTAGGTACCTACTACAGACTACCTACGATAAAAATGATAACCGAGTGTTTGCTTGGATATAATTTTGTATTAGATTCTACATTCCCTGGAACTATACGAACATGTGTATCTAGTACTACTAACTTAGAATCTACTGCATCTGAGCATAATTTTGTGGTGCATCACAAAAGTCTGACTTCCACTTTGTGGTGCATCATCACAATATTCTCACCTGCCCTACTGACTTGACGGTTGGGCTCATTCCTCATGAGAGCTTTGCGGTTTTTTGGCCAGTTTCTAGAGACGTAATTAATTTCATCTTAGGTAATATTTGTTTTTGTTTGTTTTGTTTTTTAGAGGTAGGTATTTTTTTAAATTTATTTATTATATTTTTTTTTAATTAAGGAAACAGGAAGAACTTTAATCGCAAGTTCAGAATGACGTCACTCATGTCAGTAAACCCAAACAAACTCTTAACGAGCCTTCTAATGACTGCAATAGACATTATCTGTTTTTATGTATAGCTAAGTATCCAATTAGAGTGACATATTTTACATAAATTACCGTCACTGAAAGTTCACTAGGAAGTAGATCTGCAGATTTCATTGCGATTTCAGACATGCTAAAATGTAGTTTGAATGAAGTTAGAATTGCAGCACCCAGATCACAGTACAAAGAAAAGATTAAAAAATAAGGATTTTTTTTTTTTTTACCAATATCATTGATTCCTGTATTTTAGGTTTTATTACGGCTAGAACAAGTTCTCCATTATTTCCACTCTCTTGTTCCATCGTTTCTGTAGAATTGCAGTACCCAGATCACAGTACAAAGAAAAGATTAACAAGCTGGGCCCGTCCCTCCGGGAATTTTTTAGCCCGTAGTTTATTCGATCATGGTTAAAGAATACCTTTGTACCTACCTAATTTGTTTAATATTCAGTTTATTATCATTCTCTTTTTGATTTTACTTCCATGTAATGATTTAAAATCAAGACTAGAGCCCGTTCTCCCTTTATTCCCAATATAACGTTTACATCGTTTCTGATATTCTTTGTAGTATTCTGGGTTTCTTCCATTTTCCCCCGATTTTAAGAACAAAGTTCAGTTTACTCCCACTTTTTGATCATCTCCTTCATCCATATCCGTAAGGAATTCAATATACATAATACATAGTTCCATTCTCCTAAACTTGCAGCACATTGCACATTCTCCAGTTTTATCCAAACAATCTAAAATCCAGAGCAACAATTCTTTCACCTCCGCGTCCTTCCTAAACTCGTAACCCAAATGTACAATAAAAACAAACATAATTATTTCATGTACCTATCACATTATTTCATGACTCAAACACACTTTAATTTAATTATTTCATGTATCAAGTATCATATTATATCTATTATTTCATGACTCACATGACTGATTCTAATGTTTGAATGTAATTTACATAAGAGATGGTCAGCAAAAAAGCGCAGATGGGGGTCACTCACTTCCTTTCGAATATGAAGAATGAGGTGTCTGGAGTTATACAATAAGCTGTGAAGTCGAATAATGGGTGCTTGAATAGGTAGTAGGTACACATCAATTATGTGTATCACAGGTACCTACCCAGGGGTACAGGGTGTTTCAACAAATAGGAAAAGTGTCCCTTTTTTCAAACAGGGTCCTCATATGGGATAAAAATGCACACTCGGACAGGCTATTGGCTGGAAATACCCTTTTTTTTGAACCAAGAGATATCTTTTAGTTCATTTTTTTTTTTCAAAGGGGTTTGATGGAGAGAACTGTAAGGACCAAGGGCTTATCGTCCCAAAATCGAAGAGAGAAGAAAGGCAAGATAGAAAGCCAGCCGTTCCGCGAAGCAACCTTATTTGGTTAGGATAAAATCCGGCCAAGACGGTACCCGTAACCAACTTTTCAAAGAATCTTGAATCCGACTGAAGGCGACGATCTTTAAGTTCTTCAATACTAATAGGACATTGAGGGTAACGAAAATGAAAACAAGAAAGAAATCTTTTCTGTACTCTATCCAGCATATGGTCGTATTTGATATAGCAAGGTGACCAAACAATACATGCATATTCCAGAAGAGATCGAATGAGAGATACATAAAGAAGTTTAAACGAAGCCGAAGAGAGACCCTTGGATGTTGGAAACTTATATCTATTATTTCATGACTCACATGACTGATTCTAATGTTTCAATGTAATTTACATAAGAGATGGTCAGCAAAAAAACGCAGATGGGGGTCACTCACTTCCTTTCGAATATGAAGAATGAGGTGTCTGGAGTTATGCAATAAGCTGTGAATTCAAATAATGGGTACTTGTATAAGTAGTAGGTACACATCAATTATGTGTATCAAAGGTACCTAGTCTGGGGTACAGGGTGTTTCAACAAATAGGAAAAGTGTCCCTTGTTTCATACAGGGTCCTCATATTATGGGAGAAAAATGCACACTCGGACAGGCTATTGGCTGGAAATACCCTTTTTTGAACCAAGAGATATCTTTTAGTTCATGATTTTTTTTTCAAAGGGGTTTAATGGAGAGACTGTAACTGCTAAGGTCTTATCGTCCCGAAATCGAAGAGAGAAGAAAGGCAAGATAGAAAGCCGGCCGTTCCGCGAAGCAACCTTATTTGGTGAGGATAAAATCCGGCCAGGACGGAAATCGAACTCGTGACCTAGCGCTTACAAGGCAGACTCCCAACCGACCTAGCTAGGCAGGGGATATCGCCTCTTCTCATATAGAAGAACAATCCTTTGGACTGTCAAATCCACACTTTAGACACCCTTTATACTCCTTATTCTCTTATTAATTACTACTACCACATTTAATAGCCTAGTATCTACACTATACTGCTATAGTTAATGCCTATGGTAAATGGAGTAATTATAAAATCACCTGGGTCATCATAAGAGTCATTAGAGAATGGTATTGTGGTGCATTGTTTATTTCCTATTTAAGGCGAAGATATAGAGCACATAATTTATAATACTCTTTAATATGTGCTCTTTACTTTACAGTAGAACCTCGATTATACCGCATTTAATAGCTTAGTACACTATACTGCTATAGTTAATGCCTATTGTAAATGGAGTAATTATAAAATCACCTGGGTCATCATAAGAGTCATTAGAGAATGGTATTGTAGTGGATTGTATATTTCCTATTTAAGGCGAAGATATAGAGCACATAATTTATAATACTCTTTAATATGTGCTCTTTACTTTACAGTAGAACCTCGATTATTTTAACTTCCATTATTTCAACTCCAAAATCCATTTTTTTCTATCTTTCAAAGGATATCCTATCTTATCAGAGGAAAAGATCATAGAAAGTGATCATTTCAACCTCGATCATTTCAACTACCCCCGATCACAAGTCTCAATTAGTTAAAATATTCGAGGTTCTATTGTATTTTCATAAATGTAACCTCACCGTGTGACACACAAATAAAGCACTTTGAAAGTCGTGAATTATGTTAATGTAAAATTGGTCAATGTGCTTTAAGTCACATGCAAGAACAATGGGTATGTGAATGACCAGAAAAACGTTGTTCTTATTCTTGTTGTTTCTGTTGGAGATTTTTCAGGATTGTTTAGGTCTTTATTAAGGTCACTAGGTCAAATTACCACTTTACTAACAATGCTCACAAAATTTTAGTTCCCTCGTTTTGTTTTTATAAAATTTCGGTGATTGGTAAGACCAAAAATTCTCAGGAAATCAATATTTCTACATGGTTGGTCAAATGGTCACCAAAAATCCTAATCCCCCATTTAAACTCATGAATGGAATTTTTTTATTCGGTGACTTTTAGATGTCAAAGATCGGAATTGAATTCGATTTCTTAGCTCAAACAAGGAGGTAGAAACTTTGAAGAAAGTAAGATGCAGAGTATTGCAGAAGATTTTTCTACTTTTGACAACAGAACTCATCCGTATACGAGCAAGATAATTGGTGTTAATATTAATCAATCTATCCTTGTAATTCCCCGTAATTTTGGTAGAAAGTACGAATCAGTACCAACTTTTTAACATCAGTAAATAACAACTCGTTACAAATGATACACCGTAGGTATTTAAATACATTATTTAAATACAGGGTGACATCGTGTATGGTTTAGCGTCCCCTCGGAATAACTAAAGTACTTAACTGTGAACACTTGACTGAGTGTACCCCAATATTCAAGCACCAGGGCCCCATTATGAAATGATACAACCCCGGCCTTTGCCTGGACTTTTACCCGGAATCTATGGCGCAAACCTCCTTTAAAAGCGATTACATACTAGCTTCCTTCTGTGACTTTTAGGCACCTAGGGTTATCGGCGTGAACGACCTACTGTCCGAGGTGTTAAAGCGCTAAACGACAATTAAATTTATGTTTCGTGGTTCTCAGGAACGCTCCTTACAGAGGACCAGCCTGAAATTCCTTCGCCATCCGGTATTGTTTATTTACTAAGTCTAATTTAATTTGCCTCCTGACAGACTTGATATTAGTCTAGCAAAAAATATGCCATCTCATTCTCTCAGCATAATTCATCCTCTGGACTCAGTTGTCAAAGGCGAGACTGAAACTTCTGAAAGCAATTATAACCACTGAGATCATTAACTGGACTTTACATCTGAAATTATGAAATATCACCGTTGGGGGTTCGATTCCCGCCCCGCCATCTCATTCTCTCAGCATAATTCATCCTCTGGACTCAGTTGTCAAAGGCGAGACAGAAACTACTGAAAGCAATTATAACCACTGAGATCATTAACTGGACTTTACATCTGAAATTATGAAATATCACCGTTGGGGGTTCGATTCCCGCCCGGGGCAGACCTATCCTAAACAGATAAGGTTCGGTCTCGGAACGGCTGGCTTTCTCCTATCCCATCTTTCACCTTCAATTTCGGAACAATAAGCTGTTGTTAATACAGTCCCCTCTATCAAACCTCTTAAAAAGATAAAATAAAATAAAATAAAACATCGGATTATCCGGTGACTTTAAAGAAACACCGGACTTTACACCGGACTCAAATTAGACACCGGTTGACCAGACCGATTTGCAACTTTTACAATAAACCCCATGCTGTGGTGATTTATAGCTTTGTGAAGGATGTTACAGTTTACGTTTTGTTTCGCAATTCACGCATAGATAGAAAGGACCATTAATATTTTAACTGTCCTGACAAGAGGGTTTTGTTATGCAATATGGACCTACATGCAAATTACCGAGTATTCTACATACAACATAATTATGTAGATTGTTTTACGATTATGACCGACACTTCGGTACATGTGTAGTAATCTGGTGCATAATATGTAGTAAAAATCTGGTGCATATGTAGTAAAAATAGTAATTGCCCAATAGTCCAAATGGAGAAATGCAAAAGGTATGATGAGATATTATGTACCAAAAGATACCAATGGAAATAGGTACCGTCAGCACTTGGGGAACAATGATTACTACATATGTATGTAGTAATCTAGTGCATAATATGTAGTAAAAATCTGGTGCATATGTAGTAAAAATAGTAATTGCCCAATAATCCAATACTAAATGGAGAAATGCAAAAGGTATGATGAGATATTATGTACCAAAAGATACCAATGGAAATAGGTACCGTCAGCACTTGGAGAACAATGCTTATGTTGCAGAGTTCTATTGCGCAGTGCAACATTTGCACAGCATAAGATGCAAATTGCAATGTACATTTTACACTTGCAAAGTGTTAGGTCCCAACTCTAAAATAGACGTCTGTGCTTTGCAGAATAATCCCCTGACGGGATATGAGATGGATAAACAAGTGCTTCATCCAAAAGATTATAATTCATTAGAATTGTTACAAAATGAGATATTATGTACCAAAAGATATACCAATATAAATAGGTACCGTCAGCACTTGGAGAACAATGGTAAGATTAAAGCTCGGAGACCCATCGGACATGGTCTCGGAGTATGCTTCAAATACGTATATAACATTAAGCTCAATATGTATAGGATTATAGGAGATCAGTTCCAATAAATTATTTTATTATGGCGCTACAACTGCTTCCAGGCTTTAATGAACATTGATAAACAAGGCTAAAATAAAGTTTGGTTCACGGGTGACCCACTAATTTAGTTGCCAGTTTTTCGACCAGACAATAGACTGAATAGATGAACAAATGAGTAAAGAACAATGGTAAGATTAAAGCTCCCATCGGACATGGTCTCGGAGTATGCTTCAAATATAACATTAAGCTCAATATGTATAGGATTATAGGAGATCAGTTCCAATAAATTATTTTATTATGGCGCTACAACTGCTTCCAGGCTTTAATGAACATTGATAAACAAGGCTAAATAGTAAATAAAGTTTGGTTCACGGGTGACCCACTAATTTAGTTGCCAGTTTTTCGACCAGACAATAGACTGAATAGATGAACAAATGAGTAAGGAACAATGGTAAGATCTAAGATTAAAGCTCGAAGACCCATCGGACATGGTCTCGGAGTATGCTTCAAATATAAATATGTATAGGATATAAATATGTATATGATTATAGGAGATCAGTTCCAATAAATTATTTTATTTTGGCGCTACCACTGCTTCCAGGCTTTAATGAACATTGATAAACAAGGCTAAATTGTAAATAAAGTTTGGTTCACGGGTGACCCACTAATTTAGTTGCCAGTTCTTCGACCACACAATAGACTGAATAGATGAACAAATGAGTAATCAGGCAACTCATTTGAGTAATCAGGCAACTTATTTGTCCAATCACCGTGCATGTAGAGGATAATCCAGTTGAACAATAGGGAGCTCAAATTAGCAATAGTGGTAAGTGTGGAGACGGCTTGTGTATTTGAAATCGAGGGAGAATAGAATAAAATACACAAGATTCACAAGAACCAATTAAATGCACAGGAAAAATGGCGTGGCGATTTAGTCAAAGGAGACCAAGAGAGAGAGAAAGAGAAAGAAATAAAGAAAGAACGAAAGAAAAAAATAGAAAAGAAGCAAGCTAGAAAGAGAGAGAGAGAGGCAGAGAGAGAGAGAGAGAGTGAAAACTTAAACTGGAAAGGCATAATAAAAAAAAGTAGGAAATTAAAGGGAAATGATAATGGACAATTGTAGAAAACAGGAATAGAGAAGACGAAGAAGATCACAAGGAAAAGGAGGAAGAAGAGGAATACATAGACGACTAGAAATAGGAGAAAGACAACGAAGAAAAGAAAGAGGAAGAATATGAAGAATGAAAAACAACTAAAATGTTGTTTTTAAATGCTCGGAGTTGACTATTAGGTCATTTTCCCTATAGAAGAACTAAAATAACAATGCATGTTACACAAGCCGCATTGTCTACTTTTGTAAGATCCTAATCTAAAACCACGAGTGTTGTGTCGCACAGAAATGGTCTACTTGCCAATAAGTCGTTTTCTATGCAAATTGTCTGAATGCTGATTTTAACCATCCCATTCAAGTCTTTATGACCTAATTTGGGAATCTCCCCAGTGAAGAACTGAAGAAATAATCAAAGAGCTACTGAGGACTAATAAAAGACCTCCTGAGAAATAATCTCAAAGAGATAAGAATTCCCATGATGTAACGAATGCTAACTTACACAAAAAGACGGTCAATGCTAAATTCAGCCCTAGAAAGACTAGTTTTGGTTGGTTGGAAAAGTCTATTGCTTGAGAATTTAGCAACAGACCTTCAAAAAAGACCACACTTGTGGCAAAGACACTTTTCAAAAGGATATGACCTTTTTTAAATAAATTTTCCCACACATTAGAAACAAATTTTATAGGTACTGCCTATTTAGATCTTATACGAGTATGTTGTATTGTAGTAGGTATCCCTAATTGCTTAGTCCAATGGTTTTACTATAGAACTTCGTAGAATCGTAGAGCTACTAGACAGACTTAATACACAATGCCACAAAAATATCTAAATCAAATTGGTGCCTATTTAGATTTTATACGAGTATGTAGTATTGTAGTAGGTATCCCTAATTGCTTAGTCCACACATTGTGAATATGGTTTTACAAATAAGTAGTTTATAATGGTTTTACTATAGAACTTCGTAGAATCGTAGAGCTACTAGACAGACTTAATACACAATGCCACAAAAATATCTAAATCAAATTGGACACACGAACAATGTAGCATGTGTTCTAGTCTAATCCTCGGATAAAACGGTAATCACCCAATCACTAAGCCAATATGACAGCTTGAGTACTGCCACTAAATAGACACTTAAGTACTAACCACTAAATGTAACATAATGATAGACAATTTTACACTTAAATAGCACAAATATAACGCGTTTCAAACACATGCTGAGATAATGATGGGTAATTAGAGCGAATTCGGCAGAAAAAAACCGAAACCTTTGTTAGTCCAAATCCACACCGTTAATCCGAAGAACTAAAGACATAAGATGAAGATAAAAAGAGCACAAAATCACTGAAAGCATGCATTGAGAAAGAAAAATACGAGTGAAAATAAAAATTAAAAGATTCACAACTTATTTAAAAAATAGTTAAAAATGAACAATTTGAAATTAAGAGCTTACAAATTTGCACCAACACCAATGAAAAGACATATAGTCTAATCCTCGGATAAAACGGTAATCACCCAATCACTAAGCCAATATGACAGCTTAAGTACTGCCACTAAACAGACACTTAAGTACTAACCACTAAATGTAACATAATGATAGACAATTTTACACTTAAATAGCACAAAATAATATAACGCGTTTCAAACACATGCTGAGATAATGATGGGTAATTAGAGCGAATTCAGGAGAAAAACCGAAACCTTTGTTAGACCAAATCCACACCGTTAATCCGAAGAACTAAAGACATAAGATGAAGATAAAAAGAACACAAAATCACTGAAAGCATGCATTGAGAAAGAAAAATACGAGTGAATATAAAAATTAAACGATTCACAACTTATTTAAAAAATAGTTAAAAATGAACAATTTGAAATTAAGAGCTTACAAATTTGCACCAACACCAATGAAAAGACATTTAAAGGAAAAATGTAAACACTTTAGCAAAAAATAGTTAAAACATTTTTCGAGCATTAATTTTAAGCAACAAAAGTTATTTCAAACTTAGATTTATCATGTCAAAAGTTTACAAGTGGTATAAATAAATTTTAGATAAATTTAAATTTGAATAATTCTAAAAAAGAAATAAAAATTCAAAAGAACTAACCAATGAAGATCTGAGAATCCACATGACGTGCTGAGATGGTTCGGAATGACTGGCCTGTCTGTATTAAAGAATTAAGAAGATATAAGCGCCCCTACTATGGACTACACTCAGGGAAGATGATCTGCTCTTCCACTTTCTATGCCAGAACTTGGCCACCACGCTTGACCGTTACAACATAGGAAAAAAATTGATGAAAAAAATATATTGGCCACTCTAATTAAACGTTTGTTTTGATTTAATGCACAGACTCTTCTTCCCCCCTTTTTTTTTGCTGGTTAAGATTAACAAATTAATGAGGGTAGATCCTCAATTTTTTAATCAATTATTTGATTTTAATGCAGTGACTTCATTTGGACGGAAATTGGGTTGACAAGAAACTAAACTTATTGATATTGGAATAAGTGGGGCCATCGGCTTTCATAAACGCCCTTTGTCACTGCGACCTGGTTAGATCTTTTGTGACTTAGAAACTTAACAGTAAGATTTTCCCAATAGGTTCCTGATATTTTCCCCCAGAAAAGGTTCCTGGTACCTAACAAACAAGACTTTTCAAAGTCTAGCTGCGCTAGTCCGCGGGTTCGATTTCCGCCCGGGGCGGATTTTATCCTGATCGGATAATGTTCGTTCTTGGAACGGCTGGCTTTCTCCTATCCTATCTTCCTTCTCTCTTCGATTTCGGGACGATAAGACCATAGCAGTTACAGTTCCCTCAAATTCCCCCCTTTAAAACCCTTTAAAAAAAAAAAAAAAAAAAAAAAAAAAAAATCAAAGTCTGCTGAGTAAATTTTGAATCGAAACCCTGCTTCCGCTGCTAAAATTTTTAGTGACGGGAGTTTTACCCTCTATGCGCGGCAACAAGCTATGCGCCGTTGCGCCTGCGCCCCCTTACATTAACCTCACCCAGTGGGGCCGGGAAAAATCACGTAACACGTAATAGCCCAGACAGTCAAGGAACGTTGCTTCACTTCAGTAATCCATTGAGAACTGATTGCGTTCGCGCCATTGCGCTGGTTTATCAGAGGTCAGACAGAACTTTGTTTTTGAAGCGACCATGACAAAATAACAGGAAACAAAAATTTCCAAGGCTCAGTACCTTTTAACAACATATGTACCTTCATCTGCCTTTTTTTACCATGCGTTGGGTATAATCTTCTTTTACCTAATGTTATTGTGGATAACAATGTGTATCTGATCCAGTTACAAATTCTCACATCTTTTACAGTCTTCCCTTAATACAGGTGTGATGCTAATATTTGCAATAACAAATAGGTGGGTAATTACTTAATTAATTAAAACTGCTAGCATTACGTATCATATACAGGGTGATCATAAAGTCTTGACCAGGAGTAGGTTTCTCGAGAACCTCTCAGAAGGCCGAAAAACGCCGAGACACCTATTTCATATTTTTTTGTGGGATCAATTTTTTTCATGTGAAATTGCGGCCCTGACCTCCCCTTGTGGCCGCAACTGGCTGCAACTTAAAAATCTTAAATGGGAACACCCCTGGACAAGAATTTATAAACACCTTGTATAATTATCATATGGAAGATACTTGTATGTGACTCTGGAATTCAATTCTATTCCTACAAACCGATTCTATATTAGATTAGGTATACGCAGATATAGGTACCTCCAATGAGAAGACAAATCTGTGGTTTTTCGGAGGAAAAAGTAGATTAGTTCCTTCCTACATCGCGGTCTACTAGTATTAATAACTAATAAGCTGTTCGTATTCATAATATTTTTGTATAACATATGTGCTACCCTCACGGACAACAAAAATCGGGACATGTTGACATCGGTCTACTAGTATTAACCCTTTCGTGACCACTGGGACACCCGTGTCCCACTAACTTAAAGAGACCATAGCAGTAAACTACGAGAAAAAATCGAGTATCGACTTGTGCTGCGCTCTACTTCAGACTCTCGAGAACACAGTGGAACTAAAATTTCATGGTCAAGATTGTTTTGATTTTCGATATTTATCATTTAGTGTCAAAAAACGTGAGGGACATGTTGACTTTGAAACAATTTTATAATACCAGCAATATTTTAATTGAAAATAGAGTCAACAAGAAAACCAAAGATGAATACTAACCAAAGAATACTAAAGACAACAACCTGAGTTTTTGTTTGGCACAAAAAATATTTAGAAAATAGAAATATTAAAAAAAAAAGTTTGATAGAGGGAGATGTAGCTGCTAAGGTATTTATCGTCCCGAAAGTGAAGAGAGAAGGAAAACAGGATAGGAGAAAGCCAGCCGTTCTGAGAACGAATCTTATCTGTTTTAGAATAAAATCCGCCCCAGGTGGGAATCAAACCAGCAACCTAGAGCTTACAAAGAAATATTTTTAAAGCATTGAGAAAGACTCCCAGGAAATGCAATCCGAAATTTTTGCAGTCGAGTGTAGATAATATTATGAGTCTTCTGAAGCGCATTACTACGTTCCGAGAAGAGTACTTATCCTAATTGACCATCAGGTATTTCCTAGCTTGAGATTTACATATTGGACCAGGGCCTTATTTTTCAGTGGTCCTCATAATGCTTACTCTGAAACTTTGCATTCTGCAGGGTTTGCTGGAGGACGTTAAACAGGAAGTAGACCCCAGCTTGGTCTGGCTGGGGGACTTTAAACAGGGAGTATACCAGCCAGAATTTGCCTTGCTAAAGAAATAGCAAAGGTCGAGGGCGAAGGGCATCCACTCGTATAATTTGTAGCCAAAGCCAAATGTCAGCCCAAAGCAATCACCTTAGTTAGGGATGATTGAGAGGCTGACGAAAAACGCCGATCCCGCCTGTACACGGCAGGGTTTATACGCGACCTGGAAAAGTCATGGAATCTGAAAATCAGCCAAAAAGTCATGGAAAACCGTAAAATTTTAAAGACTTATGTTGCATACAATTGCCCAGTGCAACATTTGCGCAGCATAAGATGCAAATTGCAATGTATATTACACTTGCAAAGTGTTAGGTCCCAACTCTAAAATAGACGTCTGCGCTTTGCAGAATAATCCCCTGACGGGATATGAGATGGATAAACAAGTGCTTCATCCAAAAGATTATAATTCATTAGAATTGTTACAAAGCTTCCGCTGCTAAAATTTTTAGTGACGGGAGTTTTACCCTCTATGCGCGGCAACAAGCTATGCGCCGTTGCGCCTGCGCCCCCTTACATTAACCTCACCCAGTGGGACCGGGAAAAATCACGTAACACGTAATAGCCCAGACAGTCAAGGAACGTTGCTTCACTTCAGTAATCCATTGAGAACCGAGTGCGTTCGCGCCATTGCGCTGGTTTATCAGAGGTCAGACAGAACTTTGGTTTTGAAGCGACCATGACAAAATAACAGGAAACATAAATTTCCAAGGCTCAGTACCTTTTAACAATATATGTACCTACATCTGCCTTTTTTTTACCATGCGTTGGGTATAATCTTCTTTTACCTAATGTTATTAGTTATTATGGATAACAATGTGCATCTGATGCGGTTACAAATTCTCACATCTTTTACAGTCTTCCCTTAATACAGGTGTGATGCTAATATTTGCAATAACAAATAGGTGGGTAATTACTTCCATATTATGTACCTACATCTGCCTTTTTTTACCATGCGTTGGGTATAATCTTCTTTTACCTAATGTTATTATGGATAACAATGTGTATCTGATGCGGTTACAAATTCTCACATCTTTTACAGTCTTCCCTTAATACAGGTGTGATGCTAATATTTGCAATAACATATAAATAGGTGGGTAATTACCTAATTAATTAAAACTACTAGCATTACGTTATTACGTATCATATACAGGGTGATTATAAAGTCTTGACCAGGAGTGGGTTTCTCGAGAAACTCTCAGAAGACCGAAAAACGCCGAGAAACCTATTTCATAATTTTTTGTGGGATCAATTTTTTTCATGTGAAATTGCGGCCCTGACCTCCCCTTGATGCTGCAACTGGCTGCAACTTAAAAATCTTAAATGGGAACACCCCTGGACAAGAATTTATAAACACCTTGTATAATTATCATATGGAAGATACATTAATTAAAACTACAAGCATTACGTATCATATGCAGGGTGATTATAAAGTCTTGACCAGGAGTAGGTTTCTCGAGAATCTCTCAGAAGGCCGAAAAACACCGAGACACCTATTTCATAATTTTTTGTGGGATCATTTTTTTTTTTCATGTGAAATTGCGGCCCTGACCTCCCTTTGTGGCCGCAACTGGCTGCAACTTAATAATCTTAAATGGGAACACCCCTGGTCACCCTGTATAATTATCACATGGAAGATACTTGTATGTGACACATGGAAGATACTTTTATGTGACTCTGGAATTCAATTCTATTCCTACAAACCGATTCTATATTAGATTAGGTATCCGCAGATAGGTACCTCCAATGAGAAGACAAATCTGTGGTTTTTCGGAGGAAAAAGTAGATTAGTTCCTTCCTACATCCAGCGGTCTACTAGTATTAATAACTAATAAGCTGTTCGTATTCATAATATTTTTGTATAACATATGTGCTACCCTCACGGACAACAAAAATCGGGACATGTTGACTTTGAAACAATTTTATAATACCAGCAATATTTTAATTGAAAATAGAGTCAACAAGAAAACCAAAGATGAATACTAACCAAAGAATACTAAAGACAACAACCTGAGTTTTTGTTTGGCACAAAAAATATTTAGAAAATAGAAATATTAAAAAAAAAAGTTTGATAGAGGGAGATGTAGCTGCTAAGGTATTTATCGTCCCGAAAGTGAAGAGAGAAGGAAAACAGGATAGGAGAAAGCCAGCCGTTCTGAGAACGAATCTTATCTGTTTTAGAATAAAATCCGCCCCAGGTGGGAATCAAACCAGCAACCTAGAGCTTACAAAGAAATATTTTTAAAGCATTGAGAAAGACTCCCAGGAAATGCAATCCGAAATTTTTGCAGTCGAGTGTAGATAATATTATGAGTCTTCTGAAGCGCATTACTACGTTCCGAGAAGAGTACTTATCCTAATTGACCATCAGGTATTTCCTAGCTTGAGATTTACATATTGGACCAGGGCCTTATTTTTCAGTGGTCCTCATAATGCTTACTCTGATAGGCAACTCATTTGAGTAATCAGGCAACTTATTTGTCCAATCACCATGCATGTAGAGGATAATCCAGTTGAACAATAGGGAGCTCAAATTAGCAATAGTGGTAAGTGTGGAGACGGCTTGTGTATTTGGAATTGTATTTGTCCAATCACCATACATGTAGAGGATAATCCAGTTGAACAATAGGGAGCTCAAATTAGCAATAGTGGTAAGTGTGGAGACGGCTTGTGTATTTGAAATCGAGGGAGAATAGAATAAAATACACAAGATTCACAAGAACCAATTAAATGCACAGGAAAAATGGCGTGGCGATTTAGTCAAAGGAGACCAAGAGAGAGAAAGAGAAAGAAAGAAAGAAAGAACGAAAGAAAAAAATAGAAAAGAAGCAAGCAAGAAAGAAAGAAAGAGAGAGAGAGAAAACTTAAACTGGATAACAAAGAAAAGTAGGAAATTAAAGGGAAATGATGATAATGGACAATTGTAGAAAACAGGAATAGAGAAGACAAAGAAGACCATAAGGAAAAGGAGGAAGAAGAGGAATACATGGACGACTAGAAATAGGAGAAAGACAACGAAGAAAAGAAAGAGGAAGAATATGAAGAATGAAGAACAACTAAAATGTTGTTTTTAAATGCTCGGAGTTGACTATTAGGTCATTTTCCCTATAGAAGAACTAAAATAACACTGCATGTTACACAAGCCGCATTGTCTACTTTTGTAAGATCCTAATCTAAAACCACGAGTGTTGTGTCGCACAGAAATGGTCTACTTGCTTGTTACAAATCATTTGTGGAATCAACGTGTGGTTTAGTAGATTTGATTAGACTTTCTCAGATGATGTAACAAATTTGCGACACTTTGCCTGGTGACTTTTGATCTGGCGTCTGGTATGTTTGAAGTTAAAGTCAATGTTTGAAGTTGGAGTTAATATTTGAAGTCAATGCCATGTACATATTTGTATGAAAGATCATACTGGGGTCACTATTGGTATTTGGTACTCGGGTAGGATTATTTATTTATGCTAAAGGAATTTCAAAATACTCGTAATGTATGTGGGTAGGTACAGAATATTAAATTTATTAGTTTATTTATTTAATAATAACTTGGTTTTGGATTACTGATACTAAGTGGCTTCCATTTTAGAATTAAAATATACCTATGTATTAATTTATATTGAAAATTTCCATATTTCATGCGCAATAATATTAGTGAATTTTAATATTAGAACGCCGAGTGAGTATTGCACATCGGAGGTCTCGGGTTAGATTCCCGACAGAAGTTTTTTGTGCCCCGTGCTTGGAATAAGGGATCTATTCCATCTTATGGTTTTAAGCTCACATTATGGGTGAGGGCAATGAACTTTTGTACCCTTTAATTCTCCTATAACACAAATTCAATATGGCACAAACAAGAAGTAAAAAAAAAAAAATAAATAAATAAAAATAAAAATGAAAAAAATCAAGACAATTTTTTGAGCCAAAATCAAAATACCTCCCATTGATTTCATAATGTAGGTACCTACCTCTTTACCTATAATGTAGGTACCTACCTCTTTACCTATAATGTAGGTACCTACCTCTTTACCTATAATACCTATACCTAGGCTTGCCAAATATCCAAAATGTCGATTCGGGACGCGAATCCGCGAACATAATTGCCAAATCCGCGAACATAATCGCAAAATCCGCGAACAAAATCGCCAAATCCGCGAAAATAATCGCGAAATCCGCGAAAATAATCGCGAAATCCGCAGATCCTAATCTAAAACCACGAGTGTTGTGTCGCACAGAAATGGTCTACTTGCCAATAAGTCGTTTTCTATGCAAATTGTCTGAATGCTGATTTTAACCATCCCATTCAAGTCTTTATGACCTAATTTGGGAATCTCCCCAGTGAAGAACTGAAGAAATAATCAAAGAGCTACTGAGGACTAATAAAAGACCTCCTGAGAAATAATCTCAAAGAGATAAGAATTCCCATGATGTAACGAATGCTAACTTCCACAAAAAGACGGTCAATGCTAAATTCAGCCCTAGAAAGACTAGTTTTGGTTGGTTGGAAAAGTCTATTGCTTGAGAATTTAGCAACAGACCTTTAAAAAAGACCACACTTGTGGCAAAGACACTTTTCAAAAGGATATAAACTTTTTAAATAAATTTTCTCACAAATTAGAAACAAATGTTATAGGTAGGTACTGCCTATTTAGATTTTATACGAGTATGTAGTATTGTAGTAGGTATCCCTAATTGCTTAGTCCACACATTGTGAATATGGTTTTACAAATAAGTAGTTTATAATGGTTTTACTATAGAACTTCGTAGAATCGTAGAGCTACTAGACAGACTTAATACACAATGCCACAAAAATATCTAAATCAAATTGGACACACGAACAATGTAGCATGTGCTCTAGTCTAATCCTCGGATAAAACGGTAATCACCCAATCACTAAGCCAATATGACAGCTTAAGTACTGCCACTAAATAGACACTTAAGTACTAAACCACTAAATGTAACATAATGATAGACAATTTTACACTTAAATAGCACAAATAGGTATAACGCGTTTCAAACACATGCTGAGATAATGATGGGTAATTAGAGCGAATTCGGCAGAAAAAAACGAAACCCTTGTTAGTCCAAATCCACACCGTTAATCCGAAGAACGAAAGACATAAGATGAAGATAAAAAGAACACAAAATCACTGAAAGCATGCATTGAGAAAGAAAAATACGAGTGAATATAAAAATTAAACTTTACCTATACCTACCTCTTTACCTATAATACCTAATACCTACCGATAATAATACTCGTAATAGGTAGGTATCTCCATGTTGAATAATGTTAGCAACAAAGGAATCAATTGATGTTAATGCATATTTTTTGATAGTCTCCCAATAAAGCCCATCTTTTTTTTTTTTTTTTTTTTTTTTTTTTGGTTTTTGTTTTTATTTAAGCGGGGGGGGGAGAAAAGCGGGGACAATTTTTTTTTTTTTTTAGGTTTAGGTTATAGTTAGACAGGGTGTAGCGAAAGTCGTGCGACAAATTTCAAGGACGTGTTCCTGGGACAGATTTAAAGTTCACTCTTTTGTTCTCGGAACGGCTGGCTTTCTCCTATCCTGTTTTCCTTCTCTCTTCGCTTTTGGGACGATAAGACCTTAGCAGTTACAGTTCCCTTTATCAAACCTCTTGGAAAAAACCCATTTTATTGTCCCATGTCCAGAAATGCTTCCTCTTCCTGCTGTAGGATATGTTTGTTGGTCCAAGAAAGAGATTTTCATTGATAAAATCGATAACAAAATGGATAACAGAACGAAATTTCTGCCACTTAGCTTTCTTTTGATGAGAAATGTAATGGCGGTTTAAATATTTCAAAATAATTATATAATAACAATAAGGTTCCTATAAGTGTCAGGGCGTTGTTATATGGGAACGCCTGCGAAAAATTTGTCAGAACTTTGGAAATGGGTCGATGATAAAGCTAAATATTCTTAAATAAGTCCCAGAAACACGCCCCTGAAATCAGTCCCAGGAATACACCCTTAAATTTCGTCTGTTTATCTTGCTCAGAGATTGAAAACTTGAAAAATCCCTTTACTTGGGTTATCGCTAGACTTTTGCAATTCCTTGTATACTTACCGTCTTACCTATAAAAAATTAGCAATGTGACAGTACGGTTGATGACATTAAATTTATGTAAGCCCCAAGAGATCTCTCGTTTTTTTTTATTATTATTATTATTATTTATGTAGGTAGGTATGCTTATTTGTGGATGTAGTTTGTCGATATCATTTTGCATGTTCAAAATCCAAATTATGCCAACTTTAGTATTATTCGTATTTTACGTGTTTGAAATATCCATGGACTTTTTTCTCGACGCACATTTATAGTAGTGTGCGATTTTTGATCAATGCCGTGAGACTTTGTTTACCGATTAGGTGACCAAAGTAGCATAATCGTACCACCATAACACCGCTCTTCCGATCTTAATAATAATAATAAAATAAAAAATCTGCCTAACTTTTTTGTTTGCCTGAACTTGCTTTTTTTTCGAACTCCATCTTTATCGAGTTTGGAAGTATACAAGGTGCCTACTTTTGTGTTGAACTTTTATCTGGACTTCCTGTACTCTTTTTTGCACTGTCCATGAATTGGTATCACCAGATCAACCAAATGGTCACTGGGTCAGTGGACAATGTACAGCCGGCTTTTTATATAAGCGGCGGGCTTTTTGGCGTCTCCACTAAATTATGCGAACTAAATCCTCACCTGAAACTCCAAATATTCTAAAGTCGTCAAGTGTGACAGACAAGTTGAAATAAGCCAAATTTATGATCAAATCCTCACCTAAAACTCCAAATGTTCTTAAAGTCGTCAGAAGTGACAGACAAGTTGAAATAAGCCAAATTTATGATACCGTAGGTCCCCGTTTGAAATGAAATAAGCCAAATTTATGATGGAGACTGAATTTCTCAAGAATGATGGACAATAAACGTGTTACTATGCGAGTGAATTTTTTGGCTGTCTTTTTGGAATGGAATTTTTTAGCTGTCTTTTGGGAATGACCAAATAGGGAGTTTTGATGGACCGCCCCTAGGTGTTCATGGTTGACCTCTGACCTGACGTCAGGTTAACGGGTTGAACCATTCAAGAATGATGGACAATAAACGTGTTACTATGCGAGCGAATTTTTTGGCTGTCTTTTTGGAATGGAATTTTTTAGCTGTCTTTTAGGAATGACCAAATAGGGAGTTTTGATGGACCGCCCCTAGGTGTTCATGGTTGACCTCTGACCTGACGTCAGGTTAACGGGTTGAACCAAGGAGTTATCTTGCTATTTTATGATTAGTTGTTTGTTATAGTAGTTTGTACAAGGCAGAATGGGGCTAGAAAAATCTGGTTTATTACTCACTCTGTATGCATTACCTCAGCTTGAAATATTGCGGAATAAACAGGTGCCTAGAGCCTAGACTAGATACTTGTAAAATAATTGGTGATTCTCATGAAAAATATAACTGTCCAAATGTATTTTTTTTTCGTAAAGACCGTCAAAAATAATAAATGAGTCTTTTTTCGAGAGCCCGTGTGTTACTGTCTTGAGACCGCACCGATCCCCGGTGAAAAAAGTTGCAGCGGTATATTGGTGCCGATTTGTCATCAAGTCGGTGCGGATTAGGGATTGCAATGCGGGATCCCGCAATCCCGCAATCCCGCGGGATCCCGCACCTTTTTCCAATCCCGCAATCCCGCAGTTTTTAGCTGCTGGATTTGCGGGATTTGCGGGATTTTTCGGAATTAATGGATCCATGAATTAAGATAAAAATACCACAAAGAAAAGGTTTAAAATAGGTCGAATAACCCTTTTTTTATGAACTCTACAGGCACCTTGATTTTTCTGTCCAGGTAGTCTGGTTTCAAGTAGTGTTTCTTTTGTTCTCCTGATTTGAAAGGATGATATTGGTCTTGCAAATCTTGTATTTCTATCCATTCCTCCTACATCCGTTGAAGCAGAAAGAGCTTTTTCAGCCGCTGGTTTAATATGTTCTCACTTGAGGACCAGACTGTCAGACCAAAGTTTGTCAAGTTTATGCTTTTTGAGATCTCACTTTCAGATGAACAAATGAAGACCATCAACTGACCATGGACCATGCCTACATATTGACTAAGATATAATTCATTTGACAATTTTTACCTACTTTCAAATTTCAATTCTGTTCTGTTTGGGGCGAGTTTACCACTGGACCTTTGAGAAAGAACGTAAAAGAAAGATAAACTTCATTAACGATTGGAAAATTAGTGTTTTGATGTTATCCATTTGTTTTAACATTAAGAAAAGTAGCAGTGGTAGTAGTATTGGTCGACAATAGTTAGGGTGCACGACTTTTTTCTATTAGCTAGAATGGGTGGTTAAGAGAATAAATTTAAAAAAAAATTTCTTTATTTTTAATGTCGAAAATATGCACTTTATCTTTGAACCACTATTTTGTTTTGTTGTTTTTTATTGTGTTTGTCTTGTAGCTTAAGTCAATTTGTCTTG
>NW_007377878.1:145196-202277 GCF_000475195.1 Diaphorina citri
GCGCCAGAGTTGTCTGTCATTTATGTGCCGAGAGCTTTTTTTTCAGCGAGCACCACCAAGATAGAAATGTCTCACGCGTACAGCATCCTTTCACGGTAAAACACAAAAGACTCATCGATGATTAATCAATTAATAGATGATAGACGGCATACATACATAATCTATTATAGGTTCTGTCAATAATCCTATATGTTGACATCCTCAAACACTCTCTCTGACAAAAAAGTTTGATTTCAGGACACGGTTATATAGCGCGTGTATGTACTGTCACTTGAGATCGCACCGATCCCCGGGTGAAAAAAGTTGCAGCGGTATATTGCGGTGCCGATTTGTCATCAAGTCGGTGCGGATTCAACATCGGCAAGGATTCCAGTAGGCAACAAAATTCGGTTTTCAAGACCTCATTGTTAGACAACTCCTAACTACCTAGATGGTAAATTCCAGCTTGAGTACTTCAAAATAATCCTCTCGTTACTTAACACTTAGATGATGGTGAATTCCAATAGGAACTACTGTCAATCAGTACCCACTTCTGCGACCACACTCAAGTAATCTACATTGATTTTACCCATTATAACATTTACTCTATGTGCCTAGGTAAGTCACTTGTAGTAAGTAACTATAGGTACGGTATGGTTGTAGTTTTGTTGTTGTTGTTGTTGTGTAGTACTTGTTTTAGTTTTGGTTGTGTTGTAATTGCTTATAAACGCCACACGGTCCTTGGACTGGATTCATGGTCGAATCTCTCTTCACGTCTTTGTTATTTGTTTTCATTCCTGTGTTACATTTTGTTATCGTAAGACTTACCGTAGTTCCCAGGCGGTTACCAGTTGGTGCTACAGTAGAATTGATAGGAATACTCTCACCTCTTCTGTCTTCTTCTTCTTCTTCGTTTTTTCTTTCGCCTTTTTCTGTGTCTCCAGGACGGCCGGGTCCGCGCGTTTTTCATCAGCCCTAAGGGTGATGCCGGTTTTTGTGCTGACCAATACCGGGGAGATAGCAATACTCCACTACTAGCGTTAAATATAGGTAAAGGTGTTGATGTGCATTTTGTTTGAGTTTTGTTAAAAAAAAAAAAAAAAAAAAAAAAAAAGATTTAGTGTTTCATCGCCGTTTTTATTTCGTAGCAATGATGAAACAACGGCTACGTTAGACTGGTGTCCTCTGTGTCGTAGCATGTCCCCGTATTATACGAGTGCAAATTTTTTTGTCAATGGTGGGATTCAAACCCAAGACCTTCTTCTGCATGGCAAAGCAAGCGCGTTATCACACTGGGCTAACCGTGCTCTCAAGTTTCTATATATGTACCTACCTATGTAGGTATATTTGTTTATACATAAGTAGGTAGGTATTTCTGGTTACCTACAAGTTTATTTGTGAACCAGATCTCGTAATATTTAGACCATTTACGATTCTGATGTTTACGAATTTTAGACCCATAAATGCCCGCGTATCTCCCATTCACTAGGTCAGTTACATATCTAATTTATGATACCGTAGGTCCCCGTTTGAAATGAAATAAGCCAAATTTATGATGGAGACTGAAGGTTTGAAACTGCATTTTATCTAGTGTATGATTTTTCCAAAATATCTCGCGGAACCCTTGCCGTCAGCTCGCGGAACCCCTAGGTTCCGCGGAACACCAATTAAGAAACACTGATTTAAGCTCTCTCCTAACGTGTATTTAAAATACAATGTCAATGGTTCAGTGAATTTAAGCCACGTTCTTTTACAGTGACGTCAAGCCCCAGCATTTTGGTTTCTATTTCCACCTGTTTAATAAAATGGTTTACCGTTTTTTAGCCCGATAAAACTCCATAGGTACTCTCTTTTCTTTTACAGAGTGCTGACGAAATAATTAGACAACATACATACATCTACTTATAGAGTTATAAGAATCGTATAAAAAGATAAAAACTAATGACTGTATAAATATAAACGGTAGTCTATGTAGTGCTTTAATAGGTTTGGATACTCATACATATCTCATTATTACACAATAGGCAATAACTCCTAATAAATTCCGTCAGAATTGGATATTATTTGAAGAATATACCTAGAAGTCAGAATTCAGAATCAAGTATTTGAAGATGTTGGAAATCACGTAAAATATTATTTACGGACTGCCGAATCCACAGTGAAGGGAGAACATCTTCACGAATAAAATTGGCAAATTAGGTAGGTAGCTATAGCTAGTAGCTACCTACATTACTTATCTATGTATCTATCTTCCTACCAGCTGCCGAATTGCCTCAATCGACCGACATCGACAGAAGACTGACTCGCTGATTCACAATAAATTTATCTCAGACAAAACGACAGGAATTTGAGGATAGTGAGTTATTTTTGTTTACACCTATTCCTTCAAGCTTTTTGGTTCCAGCAAGTTCTCTTTTTGGTGTGAATGATTCTAATTATTTCATTATTTATTCCATGTTCATGTATATTTTCATCGCTCTCTATATTTTTGCGAGATTAGAATTTTCAGTTTGAATTTCAGAGGTTTCTTCGAAGGATCAACAATCAACATGATGAAGCAAGCAATGATTCAATATTTCAATTCTAGATGGACTTCCCGTTTCCACAGTTAAAATACTTGCATTCTAATATATTTCATTATTTTATTCCATGTTCATGTATATTTTCATCGATTTTTTTTCGATTTCATTTTTGCGAGATTAGAATTTTCAGTTTGAATTTCAGAGGTTTCTTCGAGGGATCAACAATCAACATGATGAAGCAAGCAATGATTCAATATTTCAATTCTAGATGGACTTCCCGTTTCCACAGTTAAAATACTTGCAGCTCAGCATAACACTGATTTGTGAGTAGAGAACAATAAGTGATATTTTCTAAATGGTAACTGCACACTGCATAATGTTGGCAAGGTCATTTGCGTACATCATCTAGAAATATTGCAGAAGGCAGTGGTAAAATGTTGAAGTTTACCTCAGAACATTAAAAAAATTAGAACATTTATTCAGACCTTGGAAATACTCACACCTTGAAAACAGGCTAATTAAAAAATATAGGTTAGAGCGGGGGAAAGGTTGCCAATTTCCATACTACTTCTTTGATTTAAAATCCAGCAGTGGTAAAATGTTGAAGTTTACCTCAGAACATTAAAAAAATTAGAACATTTATTCAGACCTTGGATATACTGACACCTTGAAAACAGGCTAATTAAAAAATATAGGTTAGAGCGGGGGAAAGGTTGCCAATTTCCACACGACTTCTTTGATTTAAAATCCAAAATTCGTGTATTTTGGCAACAATTCCTTCAGTTTCTCTACAAAAATCAGTAGCAAGCTAGCAAGTACAATGGATCATAAAGTCACATATCGGCGGCGCGGCGGTTCACTATTGGCAGTGGTAAAATGTTGAAGTTTACCTCAGAACATTGAAAAAATTAGAACATTTATTCAGGCCTTGGAAATACTGACACCTTGAAAACAGGCTAATTAAAAAATATAGGTTAGAGCGGGGGAAAGGTTGCCAATTTCCATACTACTTCTTTGATTTAAAATCCCAACATCTGGCAAGGATTCCAGTAGGCAACAAATTCGGTTTTCAGACCTCATTTTAGACAACTCTAACTACGTAGATGGTAAATTCCATTGAGTACTTCAAAATATCCTCTCGTTACTTAAAATACTTAGATGATGGTGAATTCCAATAACTACTTCATACGAGTACCCACTTCTGCATTACACTCATTATTATTATTTACTCATTCATTATTAAATTTATTATGTGCCTAGTATCTACTTGTAGTAAGTATACTAGTAGGTAGGTATGTTGTAGTTTTTGTTGTTGTTGTTGTTGTTGTACACTTAGATGATGGTGAATTCCAATAGGTAACTACTTCATACGAGTACCCACTTCTGCATTACACTCATTATTATTATTTACTCATTCATTATCAAATTTATTATGTGCCTAGTATCTACTTGTAGTAAGTATACTAGTAGGTAGGTATGTTGTAGTTTTTGTTGTTGTTGTTGTTGTTGTAGTACTTGTTTTAGTTTTGGTTGTGTTGTTAATTGCTTTATAAACGCCACACGGTCTTGGACTGGATTCATGTCGAACTCTCTCACGTCTTTGTTATTTGTTTTCATTCTGTGTTACATTTGTTATTAAGACATTACCGTGTTCCCAGGCGGTTACAGGTTGTCTTACATAGAATTGATAGAATACTCTCACTCTTCTTCGTTTTTTCTTCGCCTTTTCCTGTGTTCAAACGGGGTCCGCGTTTTTCATCAGCCCTAGGGTGATCGGTTTTTTGCTGACAGAATACTGATAGAATACTCACTACTAGGTGTAAATTTAGGTAAAGGTGTTGATGTGCTTGGTATTCTGTTGAACTTGTGTGTAAAAAAAAAAAAAAAAAAAAAAAAAAAAAAAAAAATCGTACATAGAATTGATAGAATACTCTCACTCTTCTTCTTCTTCTTCTTCTTCGTTTTTTCTTCGCCTTTTTCTGTGTTCAGACGGGGTCCGCGTTTTTCATCAGCCCTAGGGTGATCGGTTTTTTGCTGACAATACGGATAGAATACTCACTACTAGGCGTAAATATAGGTAAAGGTGTTGATGTGCATGGTATTCTGTTGAACTTGTGTGTGTAAAAAAAAAAGATTTAGTGTTTCATCGCCGTTTTTATTTCGTAGCAATGATGAAACAACGGCTACGTTAGACTGGTGTGCTCTGTGTCGTAGCATGTCCCCGTATTATACGAGTGCAAATTTTTTGTCAATGGTGGGATTCAAACCCAAGACCTTCTGCATGGCAAAGCAAGCGCGTTATCACACTGGGCTAACCGTGCTCTAATATTTCTATACCTACCTATGTAGGTATATTTGTTTATACATAAGTAGGAAGGTATTTCTGGTTACCTACAAGTTTATTTGTGAACCAGATCTCGTAATTTAGACCATTTACGATTCTGATGTTTACGAATTTTAGACCCATAAATGCCCGCGTATCTCCCATTCACTAGGTCAGTTACATATCTCATTGTGAAATAACTCAAATTATACCTGATAGCCTGATACCCAAAATATTTATCCACTAATAACCTGAACCCGGTACCTCCAAAAATATATAAAAAATGTGGTTTCAATTTCAAAATAAAAAAGAACAAAATTAATACGAGTAATATGTGTATGTTTTGGTTTGTAAGTTGTTCGAATTCCGAATCAACAAATTGCCGATTTCAATGATAAGTATTCCGTTTTAAATTGGTGATATGTATGAACTTAGACATCTTCTGATCAGGAGGGAAGTATAACTTGAGTTAATTTTGTCCACATAAATGACTTCATTATAATTAGATGGAATTGTACCGAAGGGTTAAGAAATGCGTGTGATGTAGACGCGGGTGACCATCTGAATTTGTGTCTAATGCTGCTGAAAATTCTAGGTGCAGTGTGCACCCAAATTAGTGTCGTTAGTTGTGGGCCTGCTTGAAACATATTAACTAATTAGTACCTAAGTATTAATTTATTAGGATAAAGAAACCACAAAAAAACGTTTAGAAAATTAAAGTTGGAATCACTATGTCTTGACACATTTGGATTCTTTTTTACGACGAGTGCATCCATTCTAAATTTCAACATCCCATAAACTCGTTAATTGTGGGCCCGCTTGAAACATATTAACTAATTAGTACCTAAGTATTAATTAGGATAAAGAAACCACAAAAAACGTTTACAAAATTAAAGTTGGAATCACTATGTCTTGACACATTTGGATTCTTTTTTACGACGAGTGCATCCATTCTAAATTTCAACATCCCATAAACTACAAAACTACTAAGAACGTAAAAAATCTATGTACCTTACTACTACCTGTCTATAAAAAGTAGTAATTATTAATTTATTTTTGTACCAAATACTTAAAATTGTGAAATAGCTAAAGCTAAACGAGATAATCTCATGCGTATTTTTATAAGTGCGGATGATACTAATCTAAATCTACTGATTCAAGTGATAATAGTTTCTATAGGAAGCTTAATAAAAACTTTAATTATATGAGATCATCTCATCATTCCAAATATTAAACTTATGACCCAATGTGTTGAATCTTTCACCTCAGCGTCTAATGCCTTCGGGCAAACAGAGGCTGCCCGGGTAATAATTTAATCCAAAATCTACTTCCAAAAATAAATTTCACAATAAAAAATATAACATAAATATTATGTGATTCAACATTCAAAGTAGCTATTGGTGTTGCCCAAAGCAATGTGAAGATAGAGGCACCTGAGAAGGTAATATTAGGATTAGGAGCTACAAGTTACTGGCAGCACCTAATCGTCTGGGGGATATAGTTTTATTTTTATTTTTTATTGAACGTTATTTACAGAGGGAAACTATAACAATCAGAGTCTTTGTCCAGGGATATAGTTTAGTTATAGTCCAATTTTGACGAAAATGAGTTCTACTAAACATCCATTGTCAGCCTTGTTTGCTTGGAGAGTAGCGCAATTAAATATTAATATCTAAAATTTTCAATGAAATGCCTAAAATACGGAATTTACTTTCAAAGGTTCAAATTCACTTTGTAGTTTTTTACTTCCATGAGCCCTCTATCGCACTCTTTGGGACTTCGCAGATACCGCTTCAAAGTGTTGGTAGTTTACGCTTACGCTTTCTTTGATTACTTACTGAATTTACTCGAACAAATCTGCATCGCCTGGTAATTAAATATGAATAGCTAAAATTTTAATGAGATGCCTAAAATACGGAATTTGTCCAAAGTTTTTGTGGTATCTTTGTGTCTCATTGCTGCACTCTTTAAGGACCCCGCGGATACCGTTTCATAGTGTAGGTATAGTTTACTAGTTACTACGTTATCATGATAATCTCAAGCCTTTTCTTTGATTACTTACTGAACTTACTCTAACAAATCTGCATCACCTGCATGTATTCCATAATAACCACGGTTAAGATAAACTCATCAGTCATCAGAGTATTTACCTTCCAGGATTACCAGGTCTTAGACTGACCACAGAGACTATTGAATAATGGTAAGTGTTTAGTGGTTAAGTGAGGTAAGTTTAGATTACCAGTAGGAACTTCGAGGAACTTTAAACTAATAATGTGCACACGCGTGCTGGTATGTCCTTCCGGAAAGTTAGATAAAAAGCAAACAGAGCCAATAACCTTCGTTTGAACTTAGTCCCAGAATGTCAAAGCACGTGGGACTCACAAGTACTCACAAACTGAGGGGCTGGTATTAGGTTTCATTTTAGGTTCTTCTTTAGGTTTTGTTTCAGGTTCTTCTATAGGTTTTGCTTCAGGGGTATTTGGGGTTCTTCTTTAGGTTTGTTTGAGGTTCTTCTTTAGGTTTCGTTTCAGGTTCTTCTATAGGTTTTGTTTCAGGGGTATTTGAGGTTCTTCTTTAGGTTTGTTTGAGGTTCTTCTTTAGGTTTCGTTTCAGGTTCTTCTATAGGTTTTGTTTCAGGGGTATTTGAGGTTCTTCTTTAGTCCCAGAATGTCAAAGCACGTGGGACTCACAAGTACTCACAAACTGAGGGGCTGGTATTCGAGTTCCAGAGGAGATAGACAATTTTAGTAGCGTCACGTCATCATTTCAAGGTAGCCGTTTGTAAAAAGCGTTGATGCATTGAATAAAGAAAACAAAGTAATACCTTTCAACCTTTATTTAATGAGAGAATGAGAAATGCAATTTCTTTGTGTTATTATGTCACAACTTTGGTGCTCACTGCAGCATTGTAGGATTTTTCCCACTACATAATATCTCAATAATCCTAACAACCAATATTTACCTACCATGCTGGCACCGGTCGCTATGCGCATTTACATGTCATATAATAGCGGCGCCGACCATCGATAGTTCTCCTCTAGGTTAATGCCTATGGCATTCTCTACCACCCCACCCTTAGGTAATTGCTTTATCAAGGTTGTTAGGTAATTGCTTTTAAATTCAGTGATTATTAGAACTTACTAAGAAGAAAGACAAATACGGGGACTCCCAAAGACCAATCGGGCATCGAACCCAAAATCTAATCAGTAAATTTCTCTCATAGCTAACAGGTTTGATGGAGGGAACTGTAAGCGCCAAGGTCTTATCGTCCCGATAGGATAGGAGAAAACCAGCCGTTCCGAGAACGAAAATCAGACAAATTAAAGGAACGTATAAAATTTTCAATTTGCTTCGATCGTTCAGAAACTTGGAAGCTCGTTTGTTCAAATAACGTTAGCACAAGGTAGGACCCGTAGGTCATTAGTAGTACCTATAACCTATAAGCATATAAGAAATAAGCATATAATATATCTATCTAGCTATCTTCCCATGCCCATCAGTAATTCAGCACTTAAATACTCATCAGTGCTGAGATGAACATCTTTATATCAACGATTCAACACTGAATCAACAATCAACACTGAAAATGAAAACTGAACACCAAACAGTTCAATCAGAAGGTGAAGATAGAGAATATAAAGATGCATCTGTGACTATTCTGGCAGAGTTACTTTGATAAAGTTTATGAAAGTACGAAGTTTTTATTATCTACTTTGGTTCATTCACATCAGGAATCAGTAGCAGAACTGAGAACAGTGGAACTTACCAATATGATTCATGTATCAGTAGTGCCCAAACAGTAGAATCACAGTACACAACCAGAATTACAAGACCGACAATATTGGCACAGGACTTTAGTTAAAAAACAGTCTCTTTCACACAACTCCTACAGTTGTATATTATAATTTTGGATAATCTAATACATACATACATAGGTAGATAATTAGACTAATTAGGTAGCTATAGAAAACACAAAATGGCACTTTTACGCTGCGCATTGTAAAATAAACACCACGAGCGACTTTTTTTTCGAGAGCCCGTGTATTACTGTCTTGAGACCGCACCGATTTTAAAATCCAAAATTCGTGTATTTTGGCAACAATGCCTTCAGTTTCTCTACAAAAATCAGTAGCAAGCTAGCAAGTACAATGGATCATAAAGTCACATATCGGCGGCGCGGCGGTTCACTATTTACCGCCCATTATCATCAGGGTGTTAAGAAAAGACAATGAATCGCAACCTCATTTGCGGCAAAGACTATAAATCAAATTAGATCAAATTCTAGGTTAATAGTGGCAGAGTTTTGCCACACATCATAATCATAGAGACCGTGCTAATGTGATTGTGCCTATACTGGATGCAATGGGAAGTTTAAATGTGGAAATGGATCAAGTAAGAGCCAAAAATATCAACCATAGGATCAAAGAACTCAAACGTTTTTGAGATGGAGGTTCTCAAAAAGGAAAACTTCGATTTTATTATTATCAAGGATTGGACCATCATATTGAAGTAAATGATCTAAATCCAAAGTTTCAGCCATTGGTCCGTGTTTGTATCTGTGTGTCTGTTTGTAAACAAAATATCTCGAGAACGGTAAGAGCTAGCGACTTAAAATTTGGTACGTAGCTGTCAAAAGTGACAAGGATGCGACACGAAACTTTTGGTTAAGATCGGTGCATTGGTTGGGAGCATTTTACCGCTTTTTGGCGGTTTTCGGTCTAGTTTAACAAAATTTTGAAGGTGTACCTTCAAAATCAAGCCCCCCCAAAAATTTAGGCAAGAACCGTATGCGACACGAAACTTTTGGTTAAGATCGGTGCATTGGTTGGCAGCATTTTACTGCTTTTTGGCGGTTTTCGGTCTAGTTTAACAAAATTTTGAAGGTGTACCTTCAAAATCAAGCCCCCCCAAAAATTTAGGCAAGAACCGCCTATGCTAATATCAGGTTTCAGTCCGATAAAAGTCTTTGGTATGGTGTCAATAAAGCATCCTATTTCGTATAACTAACTTGTGGAATCTATTGGTGCAACTTTTAGAACTATCCAACCTACAGTCAATTACTTACGGGTTCGAGACTCGGCAAATTCAATAACAAAGTTTTTGAAAAAGCTTTACTTACGTAAATTTTTGAGAAGAAACGACTGGTGTAACTTTCAGAATAAAGTACTGGGAACTTTTATGATACCCCCCAACAACTTAAAGCTGATTTTAGGGGTCAATTTCCCATGGGACAGATAATGGTTGACCACCCTGTATGTACAAAATTATAGATGGTACTGATTGCATTCAGGCGGATTAGAGTGTCCAGTTTTTGAAAAAGCTTTACTTACGTAAATTTGTGAGAAGAAACGACTGGTGCAACTTTCAGAATAAAGTACTGGGAACTTTTATGATACCCCCAACAACTTAAAGCTGATTTTAGGGGTCATTTTCCCATGGGACAGATAATGGTTGACCACCCTGTATGTACAAAATTATAGATGGTACTGATTGCATTCAGGCGGATTAGAGTGTCCATCTGATTTGCAGCTACCTTCCAGCTACACACATATCTACGTTTATAAATAAGTGTACAGTCGAGAGCAAAAAAATTGGGACACTCCGCAAATTTGCATGTCCATTCCTTTAGTCTGACAGCCATTTCTGAATGTTTTAAAAACCTTTACTCGACGCCTTTTTTTTATTTTGAAACCAGACAAATTTCGGACACACCAAGTCCAAGCATGAAATATTTTGCAATGGGCAATGCATATAATCAACTAATCAGTATTTGTCTTGTGTACCATGAAGTCAGTGAGTTTATCTACTTAATAACTACCTTCCAGCTACACACATATCTACGTTTATAAATAGTGTACAGTCGAGAGCAAAAAAATTGGGACACTCCGCAAATTTGCATGTCCATTCCTTTATAGTCTGACAGCCATTTCTGAATGATTTAAAAACCTTTACTCGACGTTTTTTGGTACCAACCTCTACGTGTTCTAAATACTTTTCGTTTATAATAGACTTATCTTCCTACCAATAGGAAGACAGTAAGATGAGCTTTTACTCATCTTATTTGTTCTCAAGGTACCGTCTTTGGTTTTCTGGTTAGCTCTATTTTCAATGGAAGTTGGCTTTATTACTTTTTATTATTTTCGATGGAAGTATTGTTGACATTGAAAAAGTTCTAAAATCAACAAGTGCCGAATTTTTCACACATGAGGGTATATTGAAGATTTGAATGCATGATACACTTACATTGATACTCGTTCCATTGAATCATTGAATGCAAATCATGACCAGCCTTATTAAAAGCATTAATCTTATTTGACTGGGGGGAGGTAGGTTTTGAAACCAGACAAATTTCGGACACACCAAATCCAAGCATGAAATCAATATTTTGCAATGGGCAATGCATATACATAATCAAAATCAACTAATCAGTATTTGTCTTGTGCACCATGAAGTCAGTGAGTTTATCTACTTAATAACAAGAAGTTTTAACAAACATACATAGGTCATGAAGTCATGACATCTGCTTCATGGCAAGGATTTCAAAAATGCAATCTCCAGATCAGAGATGACCAAAAAAAAAAAAAAAAAATGTTTTCTTCGATTTTCCTTTTTTTTTAAGAGGTTTGACAGAGGGAACTGTAACTGCTATGGTCTTATCGTCCCGAAATCGAAGAGAGAAGGATTACTCGACGTTTTTTGGTACCAACCTCTACGTGCTCTAAATACTTTTTTTTAAAAGAGGTTTGACAGAGGGAACTGTAACTGCTATGGTCTTATCGTCCCGAAATCGAAGAGAGAAGGAAGACAGGATAGGAAAAAGCCAGCCGTTCCGAGAACGAACATTATCCCATCAGGATAAAATCCGCCCCGGGCGGAATTTTTTGAAATCAACCCCAATCAGATTGCTTGATCCGAAGTTAATCCAAATACGCTCACTTGTGGCCTCGGCCATCAATGATCTACTAGTGTGGTTGCTTGTCCAAACTAACTAGGCTGGCAAAAAATACTTTTCGTTTATTATAGACTTATCTTCCTACCAATAAGAAGACAGTAAGATGAGCTTTTACTCATCTTACTGTCTTCAAGGTACTGTCTTTGGTTTTCTGGTTAGCTCTATTTTCAATAAAAGTTGGCTTTATTACTTTTTATTATTTTCGATGGAAGTATTGTTGACATTGAAAAAGTTCTAAAATCAACAAGTGCCGAATTTTTCACACATGAGGGTATATTGAAGATTTGAATGCATGATACACTTACATTGATACTCGTTCCATTGAATCATTGAATGCAAATCATGACCAGCCTTATTAAAAGCATTAATCTTATTTGACTGGGGGGAGGTAGATTTTGAAACCAGACAAATTTCGGACACACCAAGTCCAAGCATGAAATATTTTGCAATGGGCAATGCATATAATCAACTAATCAGTATTTGTCTTGTGTACCATGAAGTCAGTGAGTTTATCTACTTAATAACATGAAGTTTTAACAAATATACATAGGTCAAGAAGTCATGACATCTGCTTCATGGCAAGGATTTCAAAAATGCAGTCTCTAGATCAGAGATAACAAAAAAAAAAAAAAAAAGTTTTCTTCGATTTTGGGAGTCAATGATAAATGCTCATATAGTAACCTCAGTGGTGTAGTGGTTAGCGGTGGATTTCGGATCTTGAGATTGGTGGTTCGAGTCCAAGTCAAGTCCAAAAAATCAATCTAGTGTAATTTTAGGTACCGATTCACCGAGGAACAACATCTATTCTGTGACAAGCATTGATGCTTAGCTTAGTTACCTAAGTAATAGTGCTATTACTTTCTATTACTACAGTATAGCGAGCTATACTAGTAATGAAAGTATTGCAATCGGTCCAAATTTTTATATTAAGTGTTTGAAATCCGAAATGTTGGAATGAGGAACACTTGTGCTTTGTAAACGTATTTCCATATGTGAATCTCTCATTACAAGCATTGATGCTTAGCTTAGTTACCTAAGTAATAGTGCTATTATACTTTCTATTACTACAGTATAGCGAGCTATACTAGTAATGAAAGTATTGCAATCGGTCCAATTTTTTATATTAAGTGTTTGAAATCCGAAATGTTGGAATGAGGAACACTTGTGCTTTGTAAACGTATTTCCATATGTGAATCTCTCATTTCTCATTCTATACCGACGAGGTCCTGACATAATAACACATATTCATAATATATCTACATACATGCATAATTATGTACTTATATTCTAACGGATTCGGTCTAATATCACAGTAGGACGGACCAATAGGTCTGGGAACAAATGGTTTGAGATTATCTGCTATGTTCAAATTAATCCAATCACACACTTGATGTACCACATAGGTATATCACAATCATAATCATAATACCTGCTCATCACAAATATAAATCACAATACTCAGAAACTGGTCTTTCTTTTATTACTCTCTCACAATAACTCTTTCATTAATTTCATCAAAAGGTGCTGTTGAATTCCAACTGATTTTCTTCATAATTGTATGGATTTCAGTTGTTGATGAACTTATGCAATGTGTGTGAATTTCATTTCAATCACTTCTACAAGTATTTTGTAGGAGATGCTGTAGGTGTGTGATGTTTATCAGATACTTTTTGCAACTTCTGTTTTTAATTAACAACTAACTCCTAAACTACTCGTTTCGAAAACAATTAATTCTTGAGTAATCCATGGAATTTCGACGTGGGATTAGGATTCGGGGATTTCTGACATAACTATAACGTGTAAATACGTGGTACGTGGAAATACGTGCTACGCGGTCTCACGGTCATGTTCAGTAGATCAAGGTCTTTATTTTTGAGATCATCAAATAATCAATTTGTGTCCAGAATTCTTTTAGATTCACCAATTTTTGGAACTCCGAACAACTAGTTGTTTTGGATCTGGGAACAAATGGTTTGGGATTATCTGCTATGTTCAAATTAGTCCAATTACACATTCTGGGAACAAATGGTTTGAGATTATCTGCTATGTTCAAATTAATCCAATCACACACTTGATGTTGATGTACCACATAGGTATATTACAATCATAATCATAATACCTACTCATCACAAGCATAAATCACAATACTCAGAAACTTCAATAACTCTTTCATTAATTTCATCAAAAGGTGCTGTTGAATTCCAACTGATTTTCTTCATAACTGTATGGATTTCAGTTGTTGATGAACTTATGCAATGTGTGCGAATTTCATTTCAATCACTTCTACAAGTAATTTGTAGGAGATGCTGTAGGTGTGTGATGTTTATCAGATACTTTTTGCAACTTCTGTTTTTAATTAACAACTAACTCCTAAACTACTCCCAATTAATTGTTCTTGCAAGCTTCCAGTTTTTTTTTCTTTTTTTTTTAAACTACTAATCTGATAAGGTTCATTCTTGGAACGGCTGGCTTTCTTCTATCATGTCTTCTCTCTTAGATTTCGGGACGATAGGAACTTGGCAGATGCAGTTCTTTCTATCAAACCTCTGGAAAAAAACATCTTGATGGATGTCTCGGTAACTTTGTGAAGGTCCATATTGATAGGGACCCAAACAAAAACCAATTCTAAGCAGATCTCCAAAGATAACCCATCCGCCATCCGTTTGGTTTTGGAAGTGTGTATTAGATGAGTTTAACCACATCCATGAGTCACAGTTTGACCACATCCATGAGTCACAGTTTGACCACATCCATGAGTCACAGTTTGACCACATCCATGAGTCACAGTTTGACCACATCCCTGAACCATAGTTTAACCACATCCATGAGTCACAGTTTGACCACATCCCTGAACCATAGTTTAACCACATCCATGAGTCACAGTTTGACCACATCCATGAACCATAGTTTGATCACAAAGCGCAGGTTTGCCTCCACGCTGAGTCTGAAATTGCGGACAACCAATATCCAACTATTGCATCATAGTAAGAGGATTGATTTTATCTATATAAATAAAATTGTAGATTTGTCTGTACATTGCTTAGAATCGTGAAATTTTTAGTTATTCTTACTCCTTATGCATCCACTATTGGCTGGAAATACCCTTTTTTAACCAAGAGATATCTTTTAGTTCATGATTTTTTTTAAGAGGTTTGACAGAGGGAACTGTAACTGCTAAGGTCTTATCGTCCCGAAATCGAAGAGAGAAGGAAGACAGGATAGGAGAAAGCCAGCCGTTCCGAGAACGAACATTATCCCATCAGGATAAAATCCGCCCCGGGCGGGAATCGAACCCGCGGCCTAGCGCTTACAAGGCAGACGCACTACCAACTAAGCTAACTAGGCTGACTGGGGGACCTTAAACAGCCTGAAAACACTACCAACTAAGCTAACTAGGCTGGCAGCGCAGCGGTGTGTTAGACAGTCGGTGTCGGAAAGTGTGCGTGGCGGAAAAATCTTCCGACCTATAGGTCTATTAGAGTGTCTGAGAAACCTAGGTCTGAAGCATTTTCCGCCACGCATGTTAAGACGGCCTGTCAGCGGAGGTCTGTCACGCCTGGGTCTGTCAGACTGTCTGGGCGTGAGTGACCCGTATTAGTCTTGTTCAGTCGTGATGTGGTTGTTTAAATTTGATTCTCACAAAAATGCCGCAACGAACAATCCCGCGGCACAAAGGGATGGTGCGGCCGGTAGACATCCCTTTAGACTCTAAAGTTTAGAGGACACAGCAATCAGTTGAATCAGGTCACAATCAAACGGTGAAGAAAAAAAATCCTTATTTTCAAAATCATTGATTAGGTACCTATAAAACAGTACAACACCATTAGTAGGTATATATATTTTTTATTATTATTATTATTTTTTTTTCAACAATCTTGGTCAGAAGTTCAACAAATCAGAGAAAAGTTAAAAACCTAACTCATAATAATTATTCAAAGATATAAACTGCCAGTCTAGTTAGCTTGGTTGGTAGCGCGTCTGCCTTGTAAGCACTATGTCGAGGGTTCGATTCCCGCCCGGGGCGGATTTTATCCTAATGGGTCCATGAAGATGAGAAATTGCTAAGAATAGCAACTACTCGTAGATTCCTATGGATGCTTGAATTCCTATGGGTAAGTACATACTACTACATAGATACCTCATTTGACCGAAAATTATTCAACTACCTATGAATGAACAGTATAAAGAAAGAAGGAAGAGAGAGAGAGAGAGAAACGGACTAAAATTATGAGGTAAGTGGTAGGTAAGTGTCAACCTGTTTACCAGGCGAGCGTCAAGACGCTCGCCTGGTAAACAGGATTGCGTGGGTTCAATCCCAGCCGAGGTATGGAATTTTATCCTCAACATAAGAGCCTTTTTGCATTCCTATTATACACTAGCTCCTGACATACCTAGTAGCGTATCTAATGATTTTAAAAATAAATAAATAAATTATAAAGTATAGGTATCATAAAGTATTAAAACATCAAGCAACACTCGTTGATAGATAGGGGTACAGGCACATAAAAAATTCAATCTTCATTCATCATAGATTCTGACCTGTAAGACCTTCGTACAATATTGAATCAAATGATCCCATCATTCCTATAGATATTCTACAGCAGCAATTCTCAACCGGGGGTACATGAGCCACCTTCCGGGGGTACGCGAGAAAAAAATTGTGTAATGGCTGACAAAAGCAAATTTTGAAGAGTTATCAGTGCAGTACAGTCCAGAAAAATACTGCATTTTGACCTCAAGGCACTGAGGTACTGAATTTTTTAAAAAGGTACTGACTACTGAGTGTGTTTAGAGTTCAGTAGTAATGGTACACATCATTCTAGATATGTGTACCCGGTACTCATTACGATTTGGTGGGGGTAAGTGAGATTAAAATCGGGTACCCAAGGGGTACGCGGGCGAAAAAGGTTTGAGAACAGCTGCTCTACAGTCTTACTAATGAAAATGAAGTTACTACGTGCATGTCCTACATCTGGGAGCAATCTGGGACATGTTATAGCATGACCATTAAAACATCAAGCAACACTCGTTGATAGATAGGTATACAGGCACATAAAAAATTCAATCTTCATTCATCATAGTTTCTGACCTGTAAGACCTTCGTACAATATTGAATCAAATGATCCCATCATTCCTATAGACATTCTACAGCAGCAATTCTCAACCGGGGGTACGTGAGCCACCTTCCGGGGGTACGCGAGAAAAAAATTATGTAATGGCGGACAAAAGCAAATTTGAAGAGTTATCAGTGCAGTACAGTCCAGAAAAATACTGCATTTTGACCTCAAGGTACTGAAGTACTGAATTTTTTCAAAAGGTACTGCCTACTGAGTGTGTTTAGAACTCAGTAGTAATAGTACACATCAACCTAGGTATGCGTACCCGGTACTCATTATGATGTTGGCGGGGGTACGTAAAATTACATCCGGGTACCCAAGGGGTACGCGGGCGAAAAAGGGTTGAGAACCGCTGCTCTACAGTCTTACTAATGAAAATGAAGTTACTACGTGCATGTCCTACATCTGGGAGCAATCTGGGACATGTTATAGCATGACCTGGGACATACTACGGCCATTTGTTTCATTGCAGGCCGCTCTGATTTGAATTTAATCTATAGCACTACACGCAGAGCGTTTGAGAGCATTTGCCAAGTTGGTCACATTTTTTTTTCCTTTTTGCCTAAAACCAAAAACAACAGGTCTAGAAAAAAAAAGAACATTTAATAGGGAACTACCATCAGCCGTTTTGAGGCATAATTTATACTTGAAATAATATTATTATGTAATATGAGATCCCCCACAAAAACATAAATGTGAAAAAAAGGCCATAATATGTTGTAGGTTCATCTTATGATGGATCTTGTCCATCTGAAGATTCTTGGATTGATTATCTTCATCTCTCGAGTTTTGCTTGTAGGACCTGTCTGTTAGTGTCAGAATTGTTATAAAGTTGTCAGTTGTCAATACTATTCTGAACATCTCAGCATATGGCAGTTGGCAGCAGATTTGTTGTATTTTTACTACGTATGAATACTCGTATACCTAACCAGTGATCTGTGAAACATTGAAGTTAAGCACCGTTCAGAGTGGCTTTGGACCGGGATGGTTAACCGACTGGGCATTTGGGTCTGCACCACGTTGTTATTTATTGTGCACTTTTTTTTCAAGTTGAGTGTTCCACCGCCGTTTTTATTTCGTAGCAATGGAACAACTGCTACATTGGACGCTTGTGGTCTGTGTCGTAGCATGCCCATCCCTGACAAGCATTGATGCTTAGCTTAGTTACCTTAGAAGTAATAGTCTAATAGTGCTATTATACTTTCTATTACTACAGTATAGCGAGCTATACTAGTAATGAAAGTATTGCAATCGGTCCAAATTTTTTTATATTATTAAGTGTTTGAAATCCGAAATGTTGGAATGAGGAACACTTGTGCTTTGTAAACGTATTTCCATATGTGAATCTCTCATTTCTCGTTCTACTGACGAGGTCCTGACATAATAACACATATTCATAATATATCTACATACATGCATAATTATGTACCTACTTATATTCTAACGGATTCGGTCTAATATCACAGTAGGACCCATAGGACAGACTTATATAACGCCAAATTACTGTACCTTAAGGTTCACAATACCTACACACGGGGAGTCTGTCATTCACACTATTAGGGACCTGGCTATTAGAATATTCAATGGACATTCAAATTACAAACATATTCACATTCACTTCACGTCCTGCGAATAATGACACGAGAAAATACCTTTCGGGCACGTTGGACTTGTCGGGATATTGCAAGTCTGAGAAGCAGAGATATGTAGACAAATAAAGAGCAAAGAGATGCTGCAAAAAAAAAGCAAAGAGATGCTGCAAATAGAGAGCAAAGAGGTGCTGCAAATAGAGAGCAAAGAAATGCTGCAAATAGAGAGCAAAGAGATGCTGCAAATAGAGAACAAAGAGATGCTGCAAATAGAGAGCAAATAGATGCTGCAAATAGAGAGCAAAGAGATGCTGCAAATAGAGAGCAAAGAGATGCTGCAAATAGAGAGCAAAGAGATGCTGCAAATAGAGAGCAAAGAGGTGCTGCAAATAGAGAGCAAAGAGATGCTGCAAAATTGCAAATAGAGAGCAAAGAGGTGCTGCAAATAGAGAGCAAAGAGATGCTGCAAATAGAGAGCAAAGAGGTGCTGCAAATAGAGAGCAAAGAGATGCTGCGATAGAAAAGTTAAAAACCTAACTCATAATAATTATTCAAAGATATAGGACCAATAGGACAGACTTATATAACGCCAAATTACTGTACCTTAAGGTTCACAATACCTACACACGGGGAGTCAGTCATTCACACTATTAGGGACCTGGCTATTAGAATATTCAATGGACATTCAAATTACAAACATATTCACATTCACTTCACGTCCTGCGTATAGAGAGAGAAAAGAGATGCTGCAAATAGAGAGCAAAGAGATGCTGCAAATAGAGAGCAAAGAGATGCTGCAAATAGAGAGCAAAGAGATGCTGCAAATAGAGAGCAAAGAGATGCTGCAAATAGAGAGCAAAGAGATGCTTTTGGAACTCCGAACAACTAGTTGTTTTGGATCTGGGAACAAATGGTTTGGGATTATCTGCTATGTTCAAATTAGTCCAATTACACACTTGATGCATCACAAATATCACAATCATAATAATAATACTCATCACAATCATAAATCACAATACTCAGAAACTTGTTTCATTATTTTCATCAAAAAGTGCTGTTACCTATTTTTTCACAACTCTAAGGATTTCAGTTGGGCTTATGTAACATGTGCGAATTTCAATTCAATCACTTCTAATTTTAAGAATACTTGCGGGTATGTGATGTTTATCTGATACTTTTTGCAATTCCTGTTTTTAATTAACAACTAACTCCTAAACTCCTCTCAATCAGTTGTTCTTGCAAGCTTCCAACTTTTTAAAAACTACCTATCTGATCTACTGCTCGTACTTTATCTAGGTACCTAATCTACACTGTTCTATGGGTAGCATCCTTTGCTCCGGTTTAATAAGTATCCTATTTGTCCAGAGTCCTGTTTCTACTTTAAAATTTCAGGGTACCCAATTAGGGGAAAAAAAAATCCGATGTTTGAATTCCCAGAGGCTACAGGAACTTGTTCTAAGAAATTAAGATCCAAGTTGTACCCTTAAATAAAATTGTAAACAAATTTTAAACAAATAAGATTAGAAACCCAAAACAAAAACTAATTCAAATCAGATGAGTTTAACCACATCCATGTTCCACAGTTTGACCACAAGGCGCGGGTTTGACTCCCAGCTGTGTCTAGAATTGCGGACAACCAATATCCAACTATTGCATCATGGTTTTATAGAAGATTGATTAAATAATAAAAATAACGATGGGACATCATAAAAATCTAATTCGATGCTTATGACTTCAAATATGATGTTCAGAGTGCGTAGGTTAGGAATTATGGTGTACTCAATAGCCTCATATTACCTCCGATAGGTAACTGTGATATCTTCTGCTGACTTTGAAACTTTGTACTAGAAACAGGGACTACAGTAGGTACTATTGAAGTATACATACATAGGTAGTTACTTAGGGTGGTCACTCACGCGCCAGCTTCGACTTTTAGGTCTCTCAGATGGTTTGATTACTAAAATCGGACATTTTTCCGTCATCGTCACACACGTATGTAGTTGAAGCTTAGGTTCAGGTGTAGGGGCAAACAGCCCTGAAGGGCTTCTAATACCTTCTACGAATGAGGTCCAGAATAAGAATGACTGAAGCTGCTCCAAACTATTCTTAGAAATCCTATCTTGTAATTCAGATTGAATTGACTCGTAAACTTGGACATAGGGTCTATATCTATGGGGAGCTTTTGTCATGGTAAGTTTTATGATTAGATGTCGATGTTTAAGACTTTAATCTCTGGGAACCTATCTAGTTATCCATCGTCTGTCGATTTGTGAAATATATGCGAATTCTAACTAATAGGATTTAGGTTTACATCGGATTACTATCTAATCCATCTATACTAATGGTACTATTACTTACCATTACTATCATCAAAAGATTATTATCTATTTACTGCGATGAGAAGGTAGACGACCTAGATTTTGTTTGAGGCTGTGAGCATTTATGTTGTACTAATCAATGATATCAATCTGCTTACAAATAAGATTGATTGAATTTTAGTTTTAAATTGATATGCCAAAACGTTACAGCAATTCAGATACTTTTATAAGGGTATGCGGCCGTAGGGGCTCATTGTCTAGCTGTAGCACAATTTGATGAATTTGATATTGTTAGTTTATTGTTCTTTCACAGAACAGTCTCCATAGATATAATAAATATAATAATAGATATTATTATGATTTTGAAAACTCTTTAGTGGGAGGAACTGAGGAAGGCAACTATACCTACAGATTAAGCAAGTTCTATGCCTAAGGCATTTGCTGTCTAACCTTGAGAGTTATTGTTGTGGTCAAATCGACGAACTAATGAAGATATAAGATTCCACAGTTCAGCCAGAAGAAGATAGAACATTTCTAAAAGCAGGTGGTTCCAGCCTCCATTATGGACACACTGGTGTGAAGGTCGATGGTATCGGTGGTGTACGGTCTAAAGGTCCAGAATAAGGTCAATAGTTCAGAGTCTATGGTCCCCTTTGTGGACGAGCAGATACTCAGAGGTTAGAACAATAACTTTAACATGAGAGATAGACCCACGGGTAAGAGAATCAACTGTCCAATAGCAATTAGCATATGACCTGACGAGTGACGCTCTAACATTCCAAGTCTCACCACGCTCAGAGAGTTACTTAGTTTGAGTGATCCAAATAAACTTATTGGTCTTTGGTGTGGTTGTGGCCTTCCATTTTTTGCTTCATCACCCAGGAGTACCAGTAGCATGTCAGCTTCAATATCTTGATTCAGCATCAGCTAATAACAGCTTATTCAATGTCTACCTGTCTCGATTGTTTATTTTGGCAAGATAACCGACTTGTATTATCTCGTTATCATTCAAACCTGATGAACCGCCATTACCAAAGTGAATGTTGTCTCGATTGTTTATTTTGGCAAGATAACCGACTTGTATTGTCTCGTTATCATTCAAACCTGATGAAACGCCATTACCAAAGTGAATAGATAAATAAAAAAATTGAATAGATAAATAAATAAGTCAATAGACAAATAAACAAATTGAATACAAAATAAAACCAATTGTGATTGGAGTAATTGATAAGCTAATAAACACATGTCGGGTACAAACGGAATCACTGTCTGTCTTGGAGGCATTTTCATCAGACGTAATGTGAAAACAACAACAACAACAACAACAACAACAACAACAACAACAACAACAACAACAACAACAACAACAACAACAACAACCATAGTTTAACCACATCCCTAAACCATAGTTTGACCACATCCCTGAACCATAGTTTGACCACATCCCTGAACCATAGTTTGACCACATCCCTGAACCATAGTTTGACCACATCCCTGAACCATAGTTTGACCACAAAGCGCAGGTTTGCCTCCGCGCTGAGTCTGAAATTGCGGACAACCAATATCCAACTATTGCATCATAGTAAGAGGATTGATTTTAAAATAATAATAAAAATAACGATGGGACATCATAAACAAATTCTATGCTTATGACTTCAAATATGATCTTCAGAGTCCGTAGGTTAGGCATTAATGGTATTATGTTGTACTCAATATCCCGAATTCCCGATTATGTACCTTTAGGTATCTCTGATAGGTAACTGTGATATCTTCTGCTAACTTTTGGACTATTACAGTTACTACAGTACTATAGGAGTATAGATGCTTTAGGGTTGCGACTTATGCTCCTACTGGAAAAAGCTTCTGACTCGACTTCTGGATCTCTCAGATGGTCTGAATACTGAAATTGGAAGCTTTTTCCGCCACACACGTATTTAGTTGAGGCTTAGACGTAGAGACAAACAGCCCTAAAGGGCTTCTACGAATGAGGTCCAAAAGAAGAATGACTGAAACTACCCCCAACCATTCCCCAGAAATCCTATCCTGTAATTCGGTACTTGTGAACTCTGATATAGGGAGCTTTTGTCATGGTGAATTTTATGATTAGATGTCGATGTTAAGACTTTAATCTCTGGGAACCTATCTAATTATCCATCGTCTGTCGATTTGTGAAATATATGCGACTTCTAACTAATAGGATTTAGGTTTACATCGGATTACTATCTAATCTATCTATACTAATGGTACTATTACTTACCATTACTATCATCAAAAGATTATTATCTATTTACTGCGATGAGAAGGTAGACGACCTAGATAAGTACTATAGGAGTATAGATGCTTTAGGGTTGCCACTTATGCTCCTACTGGAAAAAACTTCCGACTCGACTTCTGGATCTCTCAGATGGTCTGAATACTGAAATTGGAAGCTTTTTCCGCCACACACGTATGTATTTAGTTGAGGCTTAGGCGTAGAGGCAAACAGCCCTAAAGGGCTTCTACGAATGAGGTCCAAAAGAAGAATGACTTAAGCTGCCCCCAGCCATTCCCAGAAATCCTATCCTGTAATTCGGTACTTGTGAACTCTGATATAGGGAGCTTTTGTCATGGTGAATTTTATGATTAGATGTCGATGTTAGACTTTAATCTCTGGGAACCTATCTAGTTATCCATCGTCTGTCGATTTGTGAAATATATGCGACTTCTAACTAATAGGATTTAGGTTTACATCGGATTACTATCTAATCTATCTATAATAAAAATAATGATGGGACATCATAAACAAATTCTATGCTTATGACTTCAAATATGATCTTCAGACCTTCAGAGTCCGTAGGTTAGACATTAATTTGTACTCAATATCCCGAATTCCCGATTATGTACCTTTAGGTATCTCTGATAGGTAACTGTGATATCTTCTGCTAACTTTTGGACTATCAATAAGTAGTGTCCTCAATAGACCTACTTATTCAAGTACAGAAAAAAGATTTGTTCCACTATACGAACCTTTAGAATGAAATTACCAATTATGACTATGATAAAATGGCCCCAAGGGGCCCAAATAGGTACAATTCTTTACATGATGAGAGTGCAGAGTGAGACATTCACAGCATCACACAATTAATTTAGGAGCGTGCTTCGCATAAAATAATCTGATCAGGTATTAGGTATCTAGACAATCTGATAGATACCTAATCCGATTTAACATCTAGGGTTTAACTTAACCCGAACTTATGGGTTAAGTATCCTCTAACATCCGCTTCATTAGAATGCTAAATGTATGGTAATGGTGTCTTTCCAATCCTAATGAATGATTTATAATATGAGATATAGTATCATTTTACCATAAGTTGAGGTTTGGTGTCTGGAAAGACCAATAGATCACTTAGATAACAAGAGTTCATTCACAACTTGCGGTTCTATTTCTTTGAAGGACGCTCTGTAAAGATCCGGAAGTTCAAGATTTCAGGTTCCCCACCCGCGCCCTGGGAATTAGGACGAGTAGATTACTGCGGTAAAAGACTACCAAGAAACACGTGGTTGGTATCTGAATGGTTGACTATCTGGGCAATTGTGTGCAGCTGGGGTTTCCCGGTTCCAATTAGACTGGGTGAGGTTAATGTGAGGAGGCAGGTAGCTTGTGTTTGTCGCCGAATAGGGGGTACAACGCCCGTCACTAAGAACTTTAGCTGTTATGTGTAGGTACTAACTACCTAATACAGTGACTTTTTTTTTTAAAGAGGTTTGACAGAGGGAACTGCAACTGCTATGGTCTTATCGTCCCGAAATCGAACAGAGAAGGAAGACAGGATAGGAGAAAGCCAGCCGCTCCGAGAACGAACATTATCCCATCAGGATAAAATCCGCCCCGGCGGGAATCGAGCCCGGATAGGAGAAAGCCAGCCGTTCCGAGAACGAACATTATCCCATCAGGATAAAATCCGCCTCGGGCGGGAATCGAGCCCAGTGGCCTAGCGCTTACAAGGCAGACGCACTACCAACTAAGCTAGCTAGGCTGGCTGAACCTTAACTTAATTTATGCCGTAGGACGAAAGCCAGCCGTTCCGAGAACGAACATTATCCCATCAGGATAAAATCCGCCCCGGGCGGGAATCGAACCCGAGCCTAGCGCTTTCAAGGCAGACGCACTACCAACTAAGCTAACTAGGCTGACACAGTGACTTTTAATTATACCTTTGAACAGGATCAATTTACATAAGTACGATTCGTCGAATTATTCGACCCTCTACCATTGATGTCTCAAAATTTTAGTATACTTTTTTTCCCTATCGTAAAAAAAAGTTTGTTTACAAAGTACACATTGATGGTTCCATCACGCCAAAGTGATTGACCCCAAAAAAATGATGGTAATACCATGTTAGTATTAGTGGGTTATTCTTTATTGTTTTTCAGAGAAAATTGATCAATCTGGAAAAACACGTACAATGTCTAGAATTCTGTATCTAATCCTGATAATGATATGTCTAGCACCAAAAATAAATCGACTTATCGTGTGTGATGGTTCGTCTAAGTTTGTTTACAAAGTACACATTGATGGTTCCATCATGCCAAAGTGATTGACCCGAAAAAAAATGATGGTAATACCATGTTAGTATTAGTGGGTAATTCTTTATTGTTTTTCAGAGAAAATTGACCAATCTAGACAAACACACAATGTCTAGAATTCTGTATCTAATCCTGATAATGATATGTCAACTTGTTACTGCGATAGTCATTTATGTAAATGTCGGATAAAAATTGAATTTTTAACATTCTTCCAAATTCTAAATCCAATTAAATGAAGTAAAAAATGAGAAACAGACAAAATAAATTACTAAATAGTCGAAATTTTTACCGTGTCAATGCGTTTTTTCCCTATCTATCTTGGTTCACTATGAACTTATCTAACAGGTCAAAAATTTAATCTCTATAGGATTAGATAAGTAAGCCTATTACATTTTTTTTTCCTTTTTGCCTAAAACCAAAAACAACAGGTCTAGAAAAAAAAGAACATTTAATAGGGAACTACCATTAGCCGTTTTGAGGCATAATTTATACTTGAAATAATATTATTATGTAATATGAGATCCCCCACAAAAACATAAATGTGAAAATAAGGCCAATTTCCTATCCAAAAATGTCGGCCTACATATAAAAGTGGTGAGATCAGAAAATAAGGCCAAGTCTGCATTCCCAGTTTTTCGTGTCTGCTGAAAATGCTGGATCTCAATTCCTTCAGAGCCAATAACCTTCGTTTGAACTTAGTCCCAGAATGTCAAAGCACGTGGGACTCACAAGTACTCACAAACTGACGGGCTGGTATTCGATTTCCAGAGGAGATAGACAATTTTAGTAGCGTCACGTCATCATTTCAAGGTAGCCGTTTGTAAAAAGCGTTGATGGTTTTCCAAGTTGAAATATTTATGTGTAATGGTAATGGTAATATAAGTACTTTTATTGAACAAAATTATATAAACATAAATATCAATTGAAAAAGCAAAATATCCAAATAACAAATATAAATTTACAATAAATAAACTTATTTTCGCTTATCAATTGTGTAGGTAATGATTTAATGAAAACAGCATTATTTCAAAAGATAGCCACCTGTAGATATTAGGTACTAATTTTGACATCAGCACATTTCAGTTTAGGGAGGGTCAACAGACAGTGCGAATTTTGTAGGTAAAAGGTACATCGTCCCATATACCTACGGACCGAACGATTTGGTTCCAAAGTTTTAATTCATGTCAATTGAAATCGCTATCTGATTACCTGAGTATTATGTACATACAGGGTGTTCAAACTATTTCTAGAACATAGGAAATTAATTTAATTTTAATTTAATTTAATTTAATTTATTGTTTATTATGCGGTTTTTAAACATTAGGCACAATTTACAAAATGTAGTATGATACAAATTAACCCTAATATCAGGTTTCAGTCCGATAAAAGTCTTTGGTATGGGGTCAATAAAGCATCCTATTTCGTATAACTATAACTTGTGGAATCTATTGGTGCAACTTTTAGAACTGTCCAACCTATAGTTAATTACTTACGGGTTCGAGACTCGGCAAATTCAATAACAAAGTTTTTTTTTTTTATTTTTATTTTTTTTTAAGAGGTTTGACAGAAGGAACTGTAACTGCTATTGATATACCAAAACATTACAAGAACGTCCAATTCAGATGTTTTTATAAGGGTATGCGGCCGTAGGGGCTCATTGTCTAGCTCTAGCACAATTTGATGAATTTGATATTGTTGGTTTATTGTCCTTTCACGATATACCAAAACATTACAGCAATTCAGATACTTTTATAAGGGTATGCGGCCGTAGGGGCTCATTGTCTAGCTCTAGCACAATTTGATGAATTTGATATTGTTGGTTTATTGTCCTTTCACAGAACAGTCTCCATAGATATAATAAATATAATAATAGATATTATTATGAATTTAAAAACTCTTTAGTGGGAGGAACTGAGGAAGGCAACTATACCTACAGATTAAGCAAGTTCTATGCCTAAGGCATTTGCTGTCTAACCTTGAGAGTTATTGTTGTGGTCAAATCGACGAACTAATGAAGATATAGAATTCCACAGTTCAGCCAGAAGAAGATAGAACATTTCTAAAAGCAGGTGGTTCCAGCCTCCGTTATGAACACACTGGTGTGAAGGTTGATGGTATCGGTGGGGGTCGATGGTGTACAGTCTAAAGGTCCAGAATAAGGTCAACAGTTCAGAGTCTATGGTCCCCTTTGCGTGGACGAGCAGATACTCAGAGGTTAGAACAATAACTTTAACATGAGAGATAGACCCACGGATAAGAGAATCAACTGTCCAATAGCAATGTTTTGGACTCACTGGTGTGATTAAGGTCGATGGTATCGGTGGGGGTCGGTGGTGTACGGTCTAAAGGTCCAGAATAAGGTCAATAGTTCAGAGTCTATGGTCCCCTTTATGGACGAGCAGATACTCAGAGGTTAGAACAATAACTTTAACATGAGAGATAGACCCACGGATAAGAGAATCAACTGTCCAATAGCAATGTATTTTTACTACGTATGAATACTCGGATACCTAACCAGTGATCTGTGAAACATTGAAGTTAAGCAACGTTCAGAGTGGCTTTGGACCTGGATGGTTGGAACCGACTGGGCATTTGGGTCTGCACCATGTTGTTATCTATTGTGCACTTATCTTCGTGAAAACCATAATTTGAGGACCTGGTTGAAATCTTATCTAAAAATACGGCGCACTGTGGAATTTTGTGTAGAGGAAAACATCGTGATGTTCGTGATATTATTTTGCAAAGACTGAAAGTTTATTTTTAAGAAAAATACTGGGAAACTTATTGGTGTTTGGTGTGGTTGTGGCCTTCCATTTTTTGCTTCATCACCCAGGAGTACCAGTAGGATGTCAGCTTCAATATCTTGATTCAACATCAGCTAATAACAGCTTATTCAATGTCTAGTTGTCTCGATTGTTTATTTTGGCAAGATAACCGACTTGTATTATCTCGTTATCATTCAAACCTGATGAACCGCCATTACCAAAAAATAAATAGGTGAATAGATAAATAAAAAAATTGAATAGATGAAGAAATAAGTCAATAGATAAATAAACAAATTGAATACAAAATAAAACCAATTGTGATTGGAGTAATTGATAAGCTAATAAACACATGTCGGTTACAAACTCAATCACTGATCACTGTCTGTCTCGGAGGCATTTTCATCAAACGTAATGTAGTTATGTCTAAATAAGTAATAGAAAAATTGTACGTAAGTAATATAAGTAGATGTACTTTGGTGATAAGTAATGAGCTAATGAGTTAAAAGTAGGTACCTAAATACAATTCTTTATTAAATTGGAAGTTTTCATGGAAGTTTTTTAAATAACTTAAAGGATGAAACAATTTTGGATACCTACCTACGTAGGTTCGTAACTTTTTTTTTTCTTTTATAGTACCTACTGGTAGTTCAGATTTGTCTACTTTCGGGATTCACTGAAAAATTATGGCTCTTACATTTTTATGGTTCCATCCCGATCCCCAACCATAACTCCTGGCTTTGTAAAAAGATTTTTGGCTGACATAGAGTTATATTGAACGTTCAAATGTTGACAAACATGTCAACATGTATTGTGTTACATGTGCTTCTGGACCCGGGGCTCTCACAATGGACGGTGTCTCTTGATCTATTTTTCTACTTCTGTCCAATAGGAATCGAATATCGAATCCATAATTATCAAAGTGATCAAGACAGAATATGCCTTGGAGTCATGTATAGCGTTTCGACAGTCGTACCTAAAAGCTCACCATCGGTTGCTATGAAAACAACTACAACAACAACAACAACAACAACAACAACAACAACAACACCACCACCAACAATAACAATAACAACAACAACAACAACAACAACAACAACAACAACAACAACAACAACAACAACAACAACAACAACAACCGTGCCTCCCTGGACCAACCGAGGTCCCCCGAGGACCTCGTATTCCTATACTTATCTTCGTGAAAACCATAATTTGAGGACCTGGTTGAAATCTTAGCTAAAAATACGGCGCACTGCTCAGCGTGCCCCTCAAATGTAACTTTAAATAGTGTTTTGTTTAAAGCTTTTCCTACCCGAAGAGGACCTCGTATTCCTATACGTCTATGTATACTTCATTATACCTATTTGTTGGCGGCAACCTTATGGGTACCTTACCTATTATTAAATCAGTATCTATGTTTTCAGTACAATAACATCACGGGGATCATACCTATTATTTAATACGTTTGTAGGTACTCGTTAGTGTTTAGTACCTACTTGGTGATTTGCTGAGATACGTTATCTAAGGAGATATGGGTATTACTTCTGGTTGTCTAGCACACCCAAGATGTTTTTGCAGTCGGAATTTCGGACATGACAAACTGCCAATACCATCACGGGGATCATACCTATTATTTAATACTTTTGTAGGTACTCGTTAGTGTTTAGTACCTACTTGGTGATTTGCTGAGATATGTTATCTAAGGAGATATGGGTATTACTTCTGGTTGTCTAGCACACCCAAGTTGTTTTTGCAGTCGGAATTTCGGACATGACAAACTGCTAAAAAGCTAAAAGTTTTCTGTCTTGAAGCAGGGTAGTATTGCTGCCATAGATCATACCTACCTATGAAAAGCATGTGTTTCTCCGGAAAGTCTTTAAATCATTTCCCTTAGGAACCCGTGCCTTTGTCAAAATCCTCAGACCCTAGATAGTATGCAGACCGATTTGACTCAACGTCTATTCATATTGTGGGTTGGGCAGGGTAGTATTACTGCCATAGATCATACCTACCTATGAAAAGCATGTGTTTCTCCGGAGAGTCTTTAAATCACTTTCCTTAGGAACCCGTGCCTTTGTCAAAATCCTCAGACCCTAGATAGTATGCAGACCGATTTGACTCAACGTCTATTCATATTGTGGGTTAAGTCTTTAAATCACTTCCCTTAGGAACCCGTGCCTTTGTCAAAATCCTCAGACCCTAGATTCATATTGTGGGTTGGAACCGAACCATTCGACTCTTATCGGGATCTAATAGCTCAATACTTCTCCTTTCAATATGGATATGTATTTTAATATTGCAGCACAGGTAGCATAAATCTCGAATCTACAAAACCGTCTACCAATTTCTCTACACTCTACAATCTTTTAACATGTCTTTCAAAACCTAAACATTCTTCGTACATTAAAAAACCAGAGGCATCATCAAAAACAATCAATAAAAAACATGTTCATAGCCACATCAATTATTAAATTCTGAAACAAACATAATCTAACGCCACCTGATCACGCCAACATACCATCTACATTACTAGCCGATCATAAATCATACCACATTCTGGCAACAGATCAGAATGGCGAAGATTTGGCAGTGAAATCTCGGGTCCAAGTTCAAACCTAGGTGACCCAAACAATGTGGTTGGGTAACATCAAACGATTTGACCACAACAATAAGGTCAAGGTGGCAACCTGTGGACCTGATCATCCATTTGGTCAGATGTCAGCATATTTTTGTTGGTGGCAACAGATCAGGATGGCGAAGATTTGGCAGTGAAATCTCGGGTCCAAGTTCAAACCTAGGTGACCCAAACAATGTGGTTGGGTAACACCAAACGATTTGACCACAACAATAAGGTCAAGGTGGCAACCTGTGGACCTGATCATCCATTTGGTCAGATGTCAGCATATTTTTGTTGGAGCTTAAATTTTTTAAATGAATAGTAAGTACCTGCTTATGCTTAATAAGTAGAAGCTTAGTTGTACCACATACCTGTTTGTTTGTTTGTTTCGAAAATCAGATCAGAATGGCGAAGATTTGGCAGTGAAATCTTGGGTCCAAGTTCAAACCTAGGTGACCTAAACAATGTGGTTGGGTAACACCAAACGATTTGACCACAACAATAAGGTCAAGGTGGCAAGGTGGACCTGATAATCCATTTGGTCAGATGGCAGCATATTTTAGTTAGAGCTTAAATTTTTTAAATGAATAGTAAGTACCTGTTTATGCTTAATAAGTAGAAGCTTAGTTGTACCACATACCTGTTTGTTTGTTTCCAAAACAATTAATTCTTGAGTAATCCATGGAATTCCGACGTGGGATTAGGATTCGGGGATTTCTGACATAACTACGTGTAAATACGTGGTACGTGGAAATACGTGCTACGCGGTCTCACGGTCATGTTCAGTAGATCAAGGTCTTTATTTTTGAGATCATCTACAGAATCAACACGTGATTTGTGCTTTGAGTTAGGTTTATTGCTAAACCATTTGTAATCCTAAGTGGCTGAACCAACAGCGACGGGCAAAGTCTGTGATGTTCCTCTTTTAGGCATCATGAATATGTTGAAAAGATATGTTTAAAAAAAATGTGTTTAAAGATAATTATGTTTATTTCAACATTGCACGTGTGATGTTAAACATTCTGACCTCTGACCCGAACTTACTGGACTTGAGTTTGGCTCCTGAGGATATTAGGATACTACTTGTGAAATTTATTTTACGCTTATTCAATAAATAGGTAATTTGATGAAGATCTCCAAGTCTGGGCTAGGAATTTAGGATGGGTTGTTGTGTACTTGAATTTGTTGTTGACAACTTGGGATCTGTACTTTGCTTTATTTTATTTTTTTTGAGAGGGAGAAGCAAATCTTTTTACGAGTATAACAACATAGTACATTTACATACCTACATTGTCATTATTTATTCCATTTTTCGTTGGAATTTTAACCACATCAATAGTTTTTACAAAACTGAGGAGTGCACCCTATTCAAGAACACCTCAAAGGTAATCCGTTCGATTATACACAGGTTAAAAATTTCTTGTAAAAGGGGAAGACATTATTTCTCGCCAATTTTGTTGAGATTGAGAAATGGTTCTAATTGACATTTGAACAAGGAAAACAGATCTTATCACCGCACAGAAAGGTGTCTGTATGACCATTATTCTGAGGGGTACTCAACTGAAGAGAATGCGCTGAAGGCATTTCTAGTTCTACTTGCATTATCTTCATTGTTTTTTTTTTTTTTTTTTTTTTTTTTTTTTTTTTTTTTTTTTTTTTTTTTTAGCTTATTATACGTCTACGAAGTATTTATGTACGTCATATAATTCACAGAGTATACAGAACTTGGAACCTTTGTTTACCATACAAACGTCTAGATCGTGTGTGTTCAAGTATTCAGGAATGTAGATGGATGTGGTATACTTGTGGTCAGGAAAGAATAGACAGTTATACAGGTACAACTTGACTTCTTGGTAATAACCTCAGGTGTTTTGCTAATTGCTACATTGATAGTTGCTGCATGACATAGCTTGATGTTTGCCTGGTCCATTGGAGAGCTTTCAATTGCATTCAACCTGGCTTGCATTGTCCTATTTGCTATCTTCTTTGGAATTGCATTGTTCTGTTTGCTAATCTAATTGGAATTGCATTTATTTGCTAACCCCAAGCGGGAATATCATTATTCTACCAATTCGCTAAACCAGTTGGAATTTCATTGTTATTTTTGCTCCGTACTCGACACACTAAAGAAGAACTCTGATATCGTGATATCCTAAGCTTAGGAATAGGTAAATCCTTGGCTTAGAATAAAATTAGGTAAATTTGGAAAGAACATACGTATATTTCATCATTTCTTCGAACACAATAGGAATAGACCAATAGACCTTTTGAACACAATATAGGTAATAGACGAATAGACCACCCTATACCTGAACTATTAGAACAGATTAGATCTAAAAGACCCAAGTAAACCGAGTTCCAATATTGTTCCATAGTCCACATTGTTGAAAATGTGGTTCCGATCTGTTAACACCAAGGAGTCACGATTTCAGGTCCTTAATCCCGACACACTCTTCCAATCTTCCATGTGATGTAATGTTTTTATTGGAGTTTGATGACTACATCATTATAGCTTTCTGACAGTGGCGAAGTGGCGTGTGTCCTCCATGGAAGCTAGGGGTCTAGACTCTAGACTACTCTAGAGGATTGGAACAAATCACATGCCTTTAGGCACACTCCAATTGTTAATAGATTTACCTTGCCCTTGGGATCAATTTAATTTGAAGAAAGCCATTAACTGATAAAAATTTGTAATCAAACAACAAGTTGGGAAGCACGAAACACCGTTTCTCTTTACGGTTTCCTGAACCCTCTTTTTACCACTGACCGGAAAATGGTAGGTGATTTTGTTTTTCCCGATTTCCTGACACGGAAATAGAGTTGAGCCCGAAAAATTCAACCTAAATTCTAAAACCAATAGCAGATCTAGGCCCGTATTCAGGATTTTAGAGAGAGGGGGTCCCAAGAATGGCTCCAAATCAGAAGTCGATATTTTTTGTATATATTACTATATACCTCTAACAAAAACAAACCCCAAATACGGCCCTGAGCAAATCGGCATACATACTTTATATGGGTTTATACTTTATATTTAGCTTGTCCTATTGAAACTCTCACGCCACTCCACTGCTTTGTGATAAGGAATTTTTAGCATCAACAGCGCAGTGCAGCGATGGTTTTGTAAATTAGGGTTAATCAGTTAAATTCGTATTTTATTATCTACCTACACTTTTATTATATCTTAATATGATGCTTTGGTGGCGCAGTGGTCAGGACCCGTGTTCCTGAAATCAAATTTATATTGCACTTTGTACCTATTTGGTAATATTTTGACGTTACAACTTCTTCTTCTTCTTCTTCTTCTTCTTCCTTTTTTTTCAAAGAAGTTTGATAGAGGGAAGTACTAAGATCTTATCGTCCCAAAAGCGAAGAGAGGAGGAAGACAGTATAGGTTGAAAACCAGCCGTTCCGGGAACGAACCTTATCCGTTCAGGATAAAATTCGCTCCGGGCGGGAATCGAGCCAGCGACTCGGCCCTTACAAGACAGACGCGCTACCAACCATGCTAATAAGGCTGACACTTACCTTCTTAAATATCACAATAAGTAGTGTCCTCAATAGACCTACTTATTCAAGTACAGAAAAAGGATTTGTTCCACTATGAACCTTTAGAATTAGGTACTCATTATGACTATGATAAAATGACCCCAAGGGGCCCAAATGAATACAATTTTTTATAAGATGAGAGTAAGACGTTCACAGCATCCCAGCAATTAATTTAGGAGCGTGCTTCGCATAAAAATAATCTGATTAGGTATTAGGCACTTAGATTATCCGATAGAACGATAGATAATCTGATTTAACATCAAGGGTTTAATTTAACCGGAGCTTATGGGTTAAGCATACTCTAACATCCGCCTCATTAGAATGCTAAATGTATGGTAATGGTGTCTTCCCAATCCTAATGAATGATTTATATTTTATAACATGGGGTATAGCATCATGTTACCATAAGTTGAGGTTTGGTGTCTGGAAAGACCAATAGATCACTTAGATAACAAGAGTTCATTCACAACTTGCGGTTCTATTTCTTTGAAGGACGCTCCGTAAAGATCCGGATCTTCAAGATTTCAGGTTCCCCACCCGCGCCCTGAGAATTAGGACGAGTAGATTGCTGCGGTAAAAGACTACCAAGAAACACGTGGTTGGTATCTGAATGGTTGTCCATCTGGGCAATTGTGTGCTGCTGGGGTTTCCCGGTTCCAATTAGACTGGATGAGGTTAATATGAGGAGGCAGGTAGCTTGTGGCCGAATAGGGGTGAAACGCCCGTCACTAAGAACTATATAGCAGTTATGTGTAGATACTAAGTACGTAATACAGTGACTTTTAATTATACTTTTGAACAGGATCAATTTACATAAGTACGATTCGTCGAATTATTCGACCCTTTACCATTGATGTCTCAAAATTTTAGTAAACTTTTTTTTCCTTATCGTAAAAAAAGTTTGTTTACAAAGTACACATTGATGGTTCCATCACGCCAAAGTGATTGACCCGAAAAAAAATGATGGTAATACCATGTTAGTATTAGTGGGTTATTCTTTATTGTTTTTCAGAGAAAATTGACCAATCTGGACAAACACACAATGTCTAGAATTCTGTATCTAATCCTGATAATGATATATCTAGCACCAAAAATAAATCGACTTATCGTGTGTGATGGTTCGTCTAAAACCAGAAATTGACCAATGGGTTCCCATGATGGTGTTCAATGCCTTGTGAGTAAAGAAATGGTATAGGTATGTTATCCATGTATGTGTTGTGGCCAGTCGCTGAGGTTTTGTGAAATGATTTGGTAGTTTTTCGAAAATAAAGTTTTCAGTCTGCTTTTGAGTTTTGCTCTGAACTAAAATGTTCTCTCTTCCTAACATATGACATTGGCGCGGTCGGCAGTTTTTCTCTTGTTACTTTTCATACCTACCTACGTGGATATCATCATGCCTGATTCAGTTCCAGAAGCGAATGGATCGCATTCAGATTTGGCTAGTAGCCTTGTGCAAGCTCTTGATCGACTTATACAAAACCAGAATCCGTTTGAACAGAGGAAGATTCAATGTAAGATAGCACCGTTTGATGAAAAGAATGAAACATTCCGATCTTATCTGCAGAGATTAGACAACTATTTCGCGATTTCGGACATCGAACTAGGTAATATCCTTAGAGTTCGTTTGTTGATAGCAAATTTGAGTCCTCAACTTTACCAGACGTTATCAGCTCTGACATCTCCTGGTTTGCCTAGCGAGAAATCATATGTAGAGCTTTGTGAGTTATTGAAAAATCATTTGTGTCCAACTCCCAATGAGATTTGGGAACAACACAAATTCGTCAACACAGTACAAGGTGCATCTGAAACTGTCAATCAGTTCATTACAAATCTAAAACAAAAGGCTATAACTTGTAATTTCACTTGTTCTAGTTGTAATTCCACTACTCAGGATGATCATATTCGATCCCAGTTTATACGTGGTTTATCTGATGGTGCCATACGTGAGAGACTTTTACAGGAAAAGTCCACGACCAGTCTCAAGGATTTGTTTGATATCGCTATCTGCATGGAAAGCTCAAAACAAGAAAGTTCTCAGATGAGCAACACAGGTAACAGATCTATGGTGTTAGACGAGATTGTGAACAAAGTGTTCAAACAGAGAGCCAAACAGCAGAATCAGACGTGTAACAATTGTGGTCTACAGTGGCCACATACACCTGATGAACCATGTAGTGCAAAAGATAAAATCTGTTATAATTGTGGTAAAATGGGACATTTTGCAAATTTATGCAGATCAGACGGCCATTCTAATAGGATCAAATTTGTCTCGTCTCCAAGATGTGAGAAAAGTCAGCGCGAGGATCCTGATGAACACATTTTCAGTGTGAATTCCAGGGAAACACCAAAAGTTGGTGTTGAGGTGTGTGGTTCCATTGTTGAGTTTCATGTAGATACGGGTTCAAGTGTGAATGTCTTTGATATGAAAACATACAATCAGTTGAAATTCAAGCCAAAGTTACAACATACAAAGCGTAACATTTACCCTTACCAGAATATGAAGAAGCTAGACGTAGTAGGTAAATTCCAAACATGTTTGTCCTACAGTAGCAAGATCATTCACACAGAGCTGTACGTAGTACGGGGCAGAAGAGAGCCCGTTCTAAGTTTTGAAACGTCTCAGTCATTGAATTTGGTCAAATTTTCTTTCAGTGTGGACGAAACGAAGAATGTCAATAATAATCAAAATCTCTATTCCAGTATACCTACAGTACCTAATCAAGACACTTGCATCCCAATTCTCCCGAAAGCTCGAGGGGAAGAAGAAAGAGAGTGCCCAAAAAATCCTGATATTTTCGAGTCATTAAAAACTTTTCCTCCTCAGATTAGCAAGTTCCCACATGATGACAACAAACGTCCTGATGAAATTACGTCTTCCAATGAAACTGTTTCGATTGCAAGAAAACCTTCCCATCTTCTATTTGCTAATCTAATTGGAATTGCATTTATTTGCTAACCCCAAGCGGGAATATCATTATTCTACCAAGTTGCTAAACCAGTTGGAATTTCATTGTTATTTTTGCTCCGTACTCGACACACTAAAGAAGAACTCTGATATCGTGATATCCTAAGCTTAGGAATAGGTAAATCCTTGGCTTAGAATAAAATTAGGTAAATTTGGAAAGAACATACGTATATTTCATCATTTCTTCGAACACAATAGGAATAGACCAATAGACCTTTTGAACACAATATAGGTATACCAATTCGCTAAACCAGTTGGAATTTCATTGTTATTTTTGCTCCGTACTCGACACACTAAAGAAGAATTCTGATATCGTGATATCCTAAGCTTAGGAATAGGTAAATCCTTGGCTTAGAATAAAATTAGTTAAATTTGGAAAGAACATACGTATATTTCATCATTTCTTCGAACACAATAGGAATAGACCAATAGACCTTTTGAACACAATATAGATAATAGACGAATAGACCAACACCCTATACCTGAACTATTAGAACAGATTAGATCTAAAAGACCCAAGTAAACCGAGTTCCAATATTGTTCCATAGTCCACATTGTTGAAAATGTGGTTCCGATCTGTTAACACCAAGGAGTCACGATTTCAGGTCCTTAATCCCGACACACTCTTCCAATCTTCCATGTGATGTAATGTTTTTATTGGAGTTTGATGACTACATCATTATAGCTTTCTGACACTGGATTCTCATAATAAGGCCCCGAGGGATGTTGTGGCCAGTCGCTGAGGTTTTGTGAAATGATTTGGTAGTTTTTCGAAAATAAAGTTTTCAGTCTGCTTTTGAGTTTTGCTCTGAACTAAAATGTTCTCTCTTCCTAACATATGACAGTATGTACCATTGTACACCTACCTCTATGTATGCTGGATGCCTAATATTCGTTTCATTTTTGAATCAAGTGTTTATGATTTTTTGTTGAAATGCCGAAAAAATGGAAAGATTTACTCGAAAACCACATTTTAGCGGTTCTGTGTAGTAAGTTTGTTAAAATCAGAAGAAGTTTCCATAGTAAGTACCAAAGTGCTACGTCAAAAACGGGGTCTGCAGAGTGTAGATACATAGATAGGTAAGTGTAGATACCTAAAGGAATAGCTATGGAAACGGATACCAATAGGAATAACTACAGAAAAAAGAAGTAGAATGTGCACAATATTGCTACCACGCTTGAGTGAATTTCTCAGTTTGGTCCGAATTTGAATACGAAGTACCTTATACCGACAAGATGAACTTTTCCACTCCACTGCTTTGTGATAAGGAATTTTTAGCCTCAACAGCGCAGTGCAGCGATGGTTTTGTAAATTAGGGTTAATCAGTTAAATTCGTATTTTATCATCTACCTACACTTTTATTATATCTTAATATGATGCTTTGGTGGCGCAGTGGTCAGGGCCCGTGTTCCTGAAATCAAATTTATATTGCACTTTCTACCTATTTCGTAATATTTTGACGTTACAACTTCCTCTTCTTCCTTTTTTTTAAAAAAGAAGTTTGATAGAGGGAAGTACTAAGATCTTATCGTCCCAAAAGCGAAGAGAGGAGGAAGACAGTATAGGTTGAAAACCAGCCGTTCCGGGAACGAACCTTATCCGTTCAGGATAAAATCCGCTCCGGGCGGGAATCGAGCCAGCGACTCGGCCCTTACAAGACAGACGCGCTACCAACCAAGCTAACCAGGCTGACACTTACCTTCTTAAATATCACAATAAGTAGTGTCCTCAATAGACCTACTTATTCAAGTAGGTACAGAAAAAGGATTTGTTCCACTATGAACCTTTAGAATTACTCATTATGACTATGATAAAATGGCCCCAAGGCCAAGGGGCCCAAATGAATACAATTTTTTATAAGGTGAGAGTAAGACGTTCACAGCATCCCAGCAATTAATTTAGGAGCGTGCTTCGCATAAAAATAATCTGATTATGTATTAGGCACTTAGATTATCCGATAGAACGATAGATAATCTGATTTAACATCAAGGGTTTAATTTAACCCGAACTTATGGGTTAAGCATCCTCTAACATCCGCTTCATTAGAATGCTAAATGTATGGTAATGGTGTCTTTCCAATCCTAATGAATGATTTATAATTAATTTAACCCGAGCTTATGGGTTAAGCATCCTCTAACATCCGCTTCATTAGAATGCTAAATGTATGGTAATGGTGTCTTCCCAATTCGAATGAATGATTTATAACATGAGATATAGTATCAGTTTAACATATGTTGAGGTTTTGGTGTCTGGAAAGACCAATAGATCACTTAGATAACAAGAGTTCATTCACAACTTGCGGTTCTATTTCTTTGAAGGACGCTCTGTAAAGATCCGGAACTTCAAGATTTCAGGTTCTCCGCCCGCGCCCTAAGAATTAGGACGAGTAGATTACTGCGGTAAAAGACTACCAAGAAACACGTGGTTGGTATCTGAATGGTTGTCCATCTGGGCAATTGTGTGCTGCTGGGTTTTCCCCGTTCCAATTAGACTGGGTGAGGTTAATATGAGGAGGCAGGTAGCTTGTCCCCGAATAGGGGGTACAACGCCCGTCACTAAGAACTATATAGCAGTTATGTGTAGGTAGTAAGTACCTAATACAGTGACTTTTTTTTATTTTTTTTTAAGAGGTTTGACAGAGGGAACTGTAACTGCTATGGTCTTATCGTCCCGAAATCGAACAGAGAAGGAAGACAGGATAGGAGAAAGCCAGCCGCTCCGAGAACGAACATTATCCCATCAGCAAGTTCCCACATGATGACAACAAACGTCCTGGTGAAATCACGTCTTCCAATGAAACTATTTCGATTGCAAGAAAACCTTCCCATGTTCGTGCCGAAGGTTTTTACAGAACTAGAATATTTAGGCGTTCCAGTCAGCCTTTGAGTTCAAGACCATCTACAAGTGAGGATCGTGTACAGAATGTTTCCAACTTTCAGTCTAAGTCAAATGAAATATTCCCCAATGTCTCTAGTCCTGAGTCTCAGATATCTGGTACTCCTGATACTAGTGGTGAAGTGTCACAGTCAGAGTTATCGGAATCTCCTAATGCTTCGTGTCCTGGCTCCATTCTATACTCTAAACCTCATAGTTCTGAAGAATCTGAAACTCGGAGTTCTGGAGAGTTTTGGAAACCAAATGGTCCGGAACCTGAAAGTTCTGGAGCTCCTGTCAGAAGATCCGGTCGAGTTGTAAATCCCCCTCAACGGTCTGGATTCTCATAATAAGGCCCCGAGGGATGTTGTGGCCAGTCGCTGAGGTTTTGTGAAATGATTTGGTAGTTTTTCGAAAATAAAGTTTTCAGTCTGCTTTTGAGTTTTGCTCTGAACTAAAATGTTCTCTCTTCCTAACATATGACAGTATGTACCATTGTACACCTACCTCTATGTATGCTGGATGCCTAATATTCGTTTCATTTTTGAATCAAGTGTTTATGATTTTTTGTTGAAATGCCGAAAAAATGGAAAGATTTACTCGAAAACCACATTTTAGCGGTTCTGTGTAGTAAGTTTGTTAAAATCAGAAGAAGTTTCCATAGTAAGTACCAAAGTGCTACGTCAAAAACGGGGTCTGCAGAGTGTAGATACATAGATAGGTAAGTGTAGATACCTAAAGGAATAGCTATGGAAACGGATACCAATAGGAATAACTACAGAAAAAAGAAGTAGAATGTGCACAATATTGCTACCACGCTTGAGTGAATTTCTCAGTTTGGTCCGAATTTGAATACGAAGTACCTTATACCGACAAGATGAACTTTAAGTAAAAGTTATGCGGATTGCTGTAAGGAGAACATTTTGAATGCGAGTGCTGAATTACTGATTTGCAAGTTCCTGATGTGATGTAACTTCGGGGATAATGCTTCTGCTTCTCCATGTAAATTGTAAAAAAAAAAATAATAATAATAATAATAAAAAAAAATATTTGATCAAAGAAATATCAAATGAAGAGATGATATTTCATCAAGAGATCTATTGAGCACAAGCATGGACAAAATTGAAAGAAGAAGAAGAAATGGTGATTATGATTATTTTTGCAAATTTTGTATTGGATTTGAACGAAACCATTCAGATTGGTTCAATAGACATTTGCACAAAAATGGTATACTCATTTCTATACCAGTTTGGTACTTACCTACCATGGTACTTACCTACCTATGACTACGATTCCTATGAGTAATGGTATGGATAATGTTCAGGTGCCTACCGACTACAGACACATTTATTAGCAACCAATAAATAAAATGAATGACCAATAAAAATCTCTGCTTATTTATGGACATAACCGGCTTGCATATCAAACGAGATTGCATATTAAACGCTAATGCTTCTTGATTTTGCACGCTAAAAATAAGTCTGTACCTGCATATGAGTGGTATTTCAACATTGGGAGACTAAAAATCTGTAGGTTGCTCAGAATTGCTGAACAAATTTGCCGGCTGCATCTCCATCATATTTGGCTCCACTCTGGGAACCAGTTTTGATTCTAAATTTATCTCTGCTTCAGGTAGGCTAAAGTAGCATTTTTTCAACGTTCCATTTGAAAGAATAAGAAGAAGAAGAAGAAGAAGAAGAAGAAGAAGAAGAAGAAGAAGAAGAAGCAGAAGCAGCAACTTCAAGCTGTGGCTGATAAATCCAAACTCGGTTCGGAAACTCATTTTAGTGACCCATTGAGATTTGATGCATTCAACGTACGTCACTGGCTCCTATATAATTGGTACACATGACTATCCTTAGAATTAGGTAGGTACCGTCACTACCTCTACCTACATTTAGTTGGAATTACAGTCTGATAAGCACAGAGAAGTGCAGAGTAAACTGATGCATTCAACGTAAGTCGCTGGCTTCTATTTAATTGGTACACATGACGATCCTTAGAATTAGGTAGGTACCGTCACTACCTCTACCTACATTTAGTTGGAATTACAGTCTGATAAGCACAGAGAAGTGCAGAGTAATTTGGTGATAGTCAAGCTTCCTAAAAAAATAAAATAATAATAAAAACAGCAAATATGTAGTAGATTACGTTAGTACAGATGGGTATCAAAACTTAAGGTGCCTCTCGTTTCGATAGTATCATTAGTACAGGTCATAGTTTGGTGTTATGAACACGCCAGTGGTGGCCGGACAGTAGCTCAAGAATGGAAATGTTGGAACAGGTGAAAACTTACAAAATTCTAACTTTAGTGGCGTGTCCTACATTGAAGTTAGGGGAAACACCGCTTCCCTTCCTCCCTACGATTTTTTTCAAGAGGTTTGATGGTGGGATCTGTAACTTATCGTCCCGAAGAGAGAAAGAAGACAGGATAGGAGAAAGCCAGTCTTCCGAGAACGGACCTTATCTGCTTAGGATAAAATCCGTCCCGGGCGGGAATCGAAATCCGCGACCTAGAGCTTACGAGGCAGATGCGCTACCCTCCACCTTAAGTAAGCGGGCTTTCCTTTTTGAAACTCGAACGTTCGGCACACTCGACTCGGGTTTATAGCTTCCCCTCTTCAAAATCTCAGGACACATCACTGCCTAACTTAGGTACAAACTACCAAAGTAGAATCTACACAGGTAGATAGGTATCTTGAGTTCCAAGTTATTAAGGTTTGTACATATGTACACACCTAAGTGATTTACACGATTGCGAACTAGACTATTATGTAGTAGATTACGTTAGTACAGATGGGTAGGCAAACTTAAGGTGCCTCTCATTTCGATAGTATCTTTAGTACAGGTCATAGTTTGGTGTTATGAACACGCCAGTGGTGGCCGGACAGTAGCTCAAGAATGGAAATGTTGGAACAGGTGAAGTGTTGAACAGATTTGACATCTCCACTATCTTTTCAGAAATAGTGGAGATGTCAAATTTACTTCTTTTCTTTCAGAAATAGTGGAGATGCAGAAGCAGCAACTTCAAGCTGTAGCTGATAAATCCAAACTCGGTTCGGAAACTCATTTTAGTGACCCATTGAGAACTGATGCAGTATAGGAGACTTGATGAATTCAGAACAAAATTAATCTTCTTTATTGTTGTTGTTGTTGTTGTTGTTCTTGTTGTTGTTGTTGTTGTTCTTGTTCTTGTTGTTGTTGTTGTTGTTGTTGTTGTTGTTGTTGTTGTTGTTGTTGTTGTTGTTGTTGTTGTTGATAGTGGAGACGTCAAATTTACTTCTTTTCTTTCAGAAATAGTGGAGATGTCAAATTTACTTCTTTCCTTTTCAGAAATAGTGGAGATGTCAAATTTACTTCTTTTCTTTCAGAAATAGTGGAGATGTCAAATTTACTTCTTTCCTTTCAGAAATAGCTTCTTCTTCTTCTTCTTGTGCCTGTCTGTTAACAAATGTTGGCAATCTTGACTTTGTTGGCTGCTATTTGAAGAGTCCTGTTGTTGATGAACAGGGGAATCCCATTCCAAACATTTTCGTGTCCAAAAGATTGGTCTGGCCATCCGAAGAGGAAAGGGTCTCTACCGGAGCGGAGATATTAATGAATTTTTGTTATAGGTATCTCAATAATAAACATCCATCAATGTTTTTTTTATATTATATGAACAAAGGGTTAAAACCATATCAAAATATTGTTAACACCACACCAAAAGGGTTAACATCATATCGCACACCTTGGGGTCAAAGGTCAGACTGAGGAATTCACAAGATATTGGTGCCATATGAGAAGATTTGGGCCGAATAATTTATTGATAGGTTTTACTTTTAACACAGCACCATCATGTTTATGGAATGTAGATAGACATAAATACTCGTATAATATATCTTCTTCTTCTTCTTCTTCTTGTGCCTGTCTGTTAACAAATGTTGGCAATCTTGACTTTGTTGGCTGCTATTTGAAGAGTCCTGTTGTTGATGAACAGGGGAATCCCATTCCAAACATTTTCGTGTTCAAAAGATTGGTCTGGCCATCCGAAGAGGAAAGGGTCTCTACCGGAGCGGAGAGATTTTAATGAATTTTTTTTATAGGTATCTCAATAATAAACATCCATCAATGTTTTTTTATTTGTTTATTTTTTTTTATGAACAAAGGGTTAAAACCATATCAAAAGATTGTTAACACCACATCAAAAGGGTTAACATCATATCGCACACCTTGGGGTCAAAGGTCAGACTGAGGAATTTACAAGATATTGGTGCCATATGAGAAGATTTGGGCCAAATAATTTATTGATAGGTTTTACTTTTAACACAGCACCATCATGTTTATGGATGTAGTAGATTACGTTAGTACAGATGGGTAGACAAACTTAAGGTGCCTCTCATTTCGATAGAATCATTAGTACAGGTCATAGTTTGGTGTTATGAACACGCCAGTGGTGGCCGGACAGTAGCTCAAGAATGGAAATGTTGGAACAGGTGAATTTTTGTTCAGATCGGCTGTATTTTAATCCAATGTTAATGAACCAATCTACTGCTTAATCCAATCTGGTTATGTTAAATCAAGCTTAATAAACTCAGAATTGCTGGTCTCGGCGAATAATTATTTATCAATATTATGAGATTGTCCTTTGTCGCGAAGCGCGTGTTTTATAAGCTTCGGTAATCGGTCTGCAGGATTTAGAAGATGAATAATCTTCATAAATACATAGGTTTGTATAGATATAAAGAACATAAAATACGGATTGTAGATAAAAATCTACACTATTTTATAAATTACAGACATAAATAACCTCTCTAATAAGAAGATGAATAATCTTCATAAATACATAGGTTTATATGTATAGATATAAAGAACATAAAATACGGATTGTAGATAAAAATCTACACTATTTTATAAATTACAGACATAAATAACCTCTCTAATAAAGAAGATGAATAATCTTCATAAATACATAGGTTTATATTATGTATAGATACAAAGAACATAAAATACGGATTGTAGATAAAAATCTACACTATTTTATAAATTACAGACATAAATAACCTCTCTAATATTATCTTACAAAAATAAGTTTTAATACAAAGCTCTCAGAATCTCAGATGATATCAGTTCTGAAAGATTACGACATGTGCTTCGGTGATTCAGCAGCTCGCCCTGCAGCTAGAGAGTGTGGGTTCGAATCCCTAGTGCTGTAAAATTGAATTCACAGTTACTTCAGATAATTATTATGACACTATGAGCAATGAGCATTGAACCAGTGCTAACGATCAGGTTGCTAGTTGTGAGAAGTGCCTTGGGCATTAGCTTTGTCCATTGGCTATCTTCCAATTGTTACTTTACGATGATGTTTATTGTGATTATTATTTATAGGTAGGTAATTTTTGATGCTACAGGTAATACTTTTAATAATTAGTTCGTAGTAATGGTAAAGTTGATGTAAAATTAGTGAAGATCTTGAATTCACTTCTTTTCAAAATCAATGAATTCACACTTGTATTCTTTTCAGAAATACCTAGAGGAGATGTCAATTTTCAATTTCACTTATTTTTAAAATCAGTGGAGATGTCATATTCACTTCTCTTCATTTCAAAATTAGTGGATATGTCAAATTCACTTCTTTTCATTTCAAAATCAATGGGAATGTCAAAATTCTTTCAGCCCAGAACAAGTGGTTCAAAGGACAGTTAGGTACAAGATTGGATCCCTAAATCTTATGTAGGTAACACATAATTCTGTACATATATGTAGGTATGTACGAATAGAGATTAAATACATTACTTAGTTTCCTTATCATAGGTAGGATAAGGAAAGTAAAAAAAAAGACAACATGCAGGTAAATTATTTATCCCTCAGGAGGTCAAAACAGAACACAACTCATCAAGAAACTGTATCCATATGAACACTGACACACTGGCATATAGGTACCCGTACCTACGTAAAAGATATAATGGCATATCTAGGTATTAAACATACCAGTACCTACATAAACGATATCCTACCTAACACTTTTATTACTAGAGTCATCCTCACAGGTAGGTGGATCATGAATTGTACTCATTATATTGCAGATCGAAACATAAGGAAAAAACAGTGTAAAAATTTATAAAAATATCAAGACTCCGGGTTCGAAATAATTCTTCAGTATGCCACCCAAAGGGTTCCGTCAACTGGTAATGACTGGTAATAAAATAGGAAGGAACCCATTTTCCTGATAGTACCTAGTAATGGTAAAGTTGATGTAAAATTAGTGAAGATCTTGAATTCACTTCTTTTCAAAATCAATGGAGATGTCAAATTCACTTGTATTCTTTTCAGAAATACCTAGAGGAGATGTCAATTTCACTTATTTTAAAATCAGTGGAGATGTCATATTCACCTCTCTTCATTTCAAAATCAATGGAAATGTCAAATTTCTTTCAGCCCAGAATAAGTGGTTCAAAGGACAGTTAGGTACAAGATTGGATCCCTACATGTTGTGTAACACATAATTCTGTATATAGGTACGTACGAATAGAGATTAAATACATTACTTAGTTTACTTATTATAGGTAGGATAAGGAAAGTAAAAAAAAAGACAATATGCAGGTAAAATATCTATCCCTCAGGAGGTCAAAACAGAACACAACTCATCAAGAAACTGTATCCATATGAACAAATGTCAAATTTCTTTCAGCTCAGAATAAGTGGTTCAAAGGACAGTTAGGTACAAGATTGGATCCCTAAATCTCATATAGGTAACACATAATTCTGTATATAGGTACGTACGAATAGAGATTAAATACATTACTTAGTTTCCTTATCATAGGTAGGATAAGGAAAGTAAAAAAAAGACAATATGCAGGTAAAATATCTATCCCTCAGGAGGTCAAAACAGAACACAACTCATCAAGAAACTGTATCCATATGAACACTGACACACTGGCATATAGGTACCCGTACCTACATAAAAGATATAATGGCATATCTAGGTATTAAACATACCAGTACCTACATAAACGATATCCTACCTAACACTTTTATTACTAGAGTCATCCTCACATGATGACTGGAGTAGTCAAGATTCATTGACTCTTGATACGTAGGTTTCGGGTTTACATACATGGTCACACATCCGGATACCAACCACGCTCAACGTTGCTTAACTTTAGTGATCCATTGGGAATTGGTGCATTCAATGTGCTATCGCCGCCGCTGGTTAATAACATGTTTCACCTGGATTTACCTTATCACGCCTGACTGATGTGGCAGTAATCAGGAACTAATGATTTTGCATATTGCATAACTACATTAGCTACAATGCTTCTTGATTTTGCACGCTAAAAATAAGTCTGTCTGTACCTGCATATGAGTGGTATTTCAACATTGGGAGACTAAAAATCTGTAGGTTGCTCAGAATTGAACAAATTTGCCGGCTGCATCTCCATCATATTTGTCTCCACTCTGGGAACCAGTTTTGATTCTAAATTTATCTCTGCTTCAGGTAGGCTAAAGTAGCATTTTTTCAACGTTCCATTTGAAAGAAACCTCGTAAAAAAAATATGAAAAAGAACTTTGATGCTAGTATCGCAATTGCATAGTAAATAATAAGAAGTGCAATGAGGACGACATAACAAATGATGAAGTGGACCATCAGCGTGTATAAATAATGAGGTTACAACACATACTGCACAAACTACACTTAGATAGGTTTATAACTAATACTGCACATACTGCACAACAGATATGTTTATAACTAATAGTACACCTACCACTGTGAACCATATAATTATTTCGTCTGGCTATTTGGTGTAGTACAACATCTCGCGAAGCAGAAGCAGCAACTTCAAGCTGTAGCTGATAAATCCAAACTCGGTTCGGAAACTCATTTTAGTGACCCATTGAGAACTGATGCACGTCTTGTCAAGGAGATCAAACCAAACTCAAACCCTTAAGTGCCGTTTTTGAGTGTTGTAGATTCAAACCCCAGTTGAACTTGACAACCTATCAAAGCATCCTAAGCAACAAAATTAAATCAATAAAGCGTCAAAGGGGTGCTCTATTAATCTGTTAGCACCTATAGGTAATGGAACAACTTGTTCCAAGCTGACAGTCGAAATAAAGCACTAGGTACTTGTACTTATTGAAAGCAGAATTTAATATGGTTGACTTTTGCCAGTTTGAACTTTCGAGGGCACTCGTATATTATCAGGTCTGACTGTCATAAAAACAGACGTTGTGGAAAATACTTGCATGACAAATACTCGGTATAGTTAGTATGCAGGAGTGCAGCAATGTTAGTTTTGTCAACCATGGTGCTCTGATAAAACTTTTCCTGCGGTGTACCCCAACTTTAAATTTATAAGGGTCAATGTTTCTGGGTCTTGTGAAAACTCCCCTCTCCTTTTCCTCCTCCTCCTCCTCCTCCTCCTCCTCCTCCTCCTCCTCCTCCTCCTCCTCCTCCTCCTCCTCCTCCTCCTCCTCCTCCTCCTCCTCCTCCTCCTCCTCCTCCTCCTCCTCCTCCTCCTCCTCCTCCTCCTCCTCCTCCTCCTCCTCCTCCTCCTCCTCCTCCTCCTCCTCCTCCTCCTCCTCCTCCTCCTCCTCCTCCTCCTCCTCCTCCTCCTCCTCCTCCTCCTCCTCCTCCTCCTCCTCCTCCTCCTCCTCCTCCTCCTCCTTTTCAGAAATAGTGGAGATGTCAAATTTACTTCTTTTCTTTCAGAAATAGTGGAGATGTCAAATTTACTTCTTTTCTTTCAGAAATAGTGGAGATGTCAAATTTACTTCTTTTCTTTCAGAAATAGTGGAGATGTCAAATTTACTTCTTTTCTTTCAGAAATAGTGGAGATGTCAAATTTACTTCTTTTCTTTCAGAAATAGTGGAGATGTCAAATTTACTTCTTTTCTTTCAGAAATAGTGGAGATGTCAAATTTACTTCTTTTCTTTCAGAAATAGTGGAGATGTCAAATTTACTTCTTTTCTTTCAGAAATAGTGGAGATGTCAAATTTACTTCTTTTCTTTCAGAAATAGTGGAGATGTCAAATTTACTTCTTTTCTTTCAGAAATAGTGGAGATGTCAAATTTACTTCTTTTCTTTCAGAAATAGTGGAGATGTCAAATTTACTTCTTTTCTTTCAGAAATAGTGGAGATGTCAAATTTACTTCTTTTCTTTCAGAAATAGTGGAGATGTCAAATTTACTTCTTTTCTTTCAGAAATAGTGGAGATGTCAAATTTACTTCTTTTCTTTCAGAAATAGTGGAGATGTCAAATTTACTTCTTTTCTTTCAGAAATAGTGGAGATGTCAAATTTACTTCTTTTCTTTCAGAAATAGTGGAGATGTCAAATTTACTTCTTTTCTTTCAGAAATAGTGGAGATGTCAAATCTACTTCTTTCCTTTTCAGAAATAGTAATATTCACTTTTCCAAACAGGTGGATATGCTAGGTCATTTTCTCTTACTATTTTCTTCAATAGGAATGAATTTGAACTCAATCTTACAAACGGTCTTCTTCTGACAGTAAATTATTTCATGTCATTTTCTCTTACTATTTTCTTCAATAGGAATGAATTTGAACTCAATCTTACAAACGGTCTTCTTCTGACAGTAAATTATTTCATGTTGCTTCTAGGATTCGAATAGAGTCCCCTCGGTTACCTATGAATCTAATGTCTGAGCTTCCGCACTAGGCTTTGAAGTCTGCCACTAAATAATGGACATGATGAATTTAGTGGCACGGAACTTGATGATTAGATACGAATTACACTTTGTAATTCAAGATTAGGGACGTATTACACTTTGTACGAAATTCGAATGAAATTGTTAGGTACTTGATTAAAATTGATCCATTTAACGACAATCAGATAAGAGAATGCACCAATACCACATTACAAGCTTAAGAAGTTAGCAAAATTAAACCAGTGGATATTATGCAAAGCAAAGTACATTTACAGGATGTACACTAAAAATAATAATAATAATAATAATAATAATAATAATAATAATAATAATAATAATAAAAACAATCAGAAAATCTCCGGTTCAATTCCTTTACAAAAGGATTGGAAATATCTAATACATTCTACTCGTATGTATTATTGTGTAGGTACTAGGTACCACTTTATTTGAGGGATTATTTTTGGAACAATAAGTTTCGGGTTTACATACATGGTCAGATAGTCACACATCCGGATACCAACCACGCTCAACGTTGCTTAACTTTAGTGATCCTTTGGGAACTGGTGCATTTAACGTGCTATTGTTGTGCTGGGTAATAACATTTTTCACCTGGATTTACCTTATCACGCCTGACTGATGTGGCAGTAATCAGGAACTAATGATTTTGCATATTGCATAACTACATTAGCTACCAGGCGTTCATACAAATTGTGAAACTTGCTCCATCCTAGTTAGCATGTAGGGCACAGCGCATCTGCCTTGAAAGCGCTAGGTCGCGAATTTCATTCCGCCTGAGGCGAACTTTGTCCTAAATCCTAGACAGATAAAGTTCGTTCTAGGAAAAACTGGCTTCCCCCTATCCTGCATTTCCTCTCTCTTCGCTTTCGGGACGATAAGACCTCAGCAGTTACAGTTCCCTCTATCAAACTTCCTTTTTTTAAACCTCTTCTTTTTTTACAGTTAATGAAAACTCTTTGCTAAGCTGTTAAATCTATTGGTTAGCTTAACCATCGAAGTGTGAAATCGGGTATCAATCAGCTATTTTTTTTATCTTCCCTCGACAAATATTTGTAGGTGGCCAAAAATTCACCAGGTAGATCATTCGACCTTGACAGAGATAGCGGCATATCTTCCATTGAAGGCTACGTTAACCCTATCCATAGAAATTTGAAGAACTTGCACATAAAAAGCGCCTAGGTTTATTATGACATCAACTTCCATGATGACTGGAGTAGTCAATATTCAAATTCATTGACTCTTGATACGGAGGTTTCGGGTTTACATACATGGTCAGATGGTCACACATCCGGATATCAACCACACTCAACGTTGCTTAACTTCGGCGATCCTTTGGGAACTGATGCATTCAACGTGCTATTGTCGCCACTGGTTAATAACATGTTTCCCCTTGATTATTTATTTATTTTTATTTACTTTACCACGCCTGATTCATGTGACAGGAACCAGGAAGTACGGAGTACAAATTTATACTTTTTGCTTTGCACATTGCATAACTAAATTAGTTACCAGGCGTTCATACAAATTGTGAATCTTGGGCTTAGCTTGGCCATGGAGGAAGGAAAGTACGCACCTATAGTGCGCGTCTTCCCTGTAAGCGCTAGGTCGCGGGTATGATTCCGCCTGAGGTGAACTTTGTCCTAAATCCTAGACAGATAAAGTTCGTTCTAGGAAAAACTGGCTTCCCCCTATCCTGCATTCCTTCTCTCTTCGCTTTCGGGACGATAAGACCTCAGCAGTTACAGTTCCCTCTATCAAACTTCCTTTTTTTAAAACCTCTTGTTTTTATTTACAGTTAATGAAAACTCTTTGCTATGGTGTTAAATCTATTGGTTAGCTTAACCATCGAAGTGTGAAATCGGGTATCAATCAGCTGTTTTTTTTTATCTTCCCCCCTCCCTCGACAAATATTTGTAGGTGGCCAAAAATTCACCAGGTAGATCATTCGACCTTGACAAAGATAGCGGCATATCTTCCATTGAAGGCTACGTTAACCCTTGTGGGTCCTATGGGACAAACGGGTTGTTTTAAATATTAGTCAATCCAATTTGAGAAAACGGCGAGAACGACACAAGAGTGTTAAAGGGCCTAACTGGAAAAGAAAAAAAAATAATAACAATCCATTTTATGGACGAAAATTCTTGGTCAGACTGAAACAAATTTGAGCCGCTTGAGATCGATTGTTTTGCTTACAAATATGGCCCTAAGTAGGCTTCCACAACGGAGCTTCAGCCCTTGAAGCCACCTGTAATTCATTAGCATGGTTTTAATCATTTTCCCTTGGGTTGGGACTAGGCTAGGGTTGAGGGTTGGGATTCCGTTGTGGAGGCCTACTTGGGCTAGAAACTGTTAGAGTATCATAGCGGAATGACTACAATCTACTTTAAAACCATCAGCACATGAAAGGGTTAATTCAAACAAAAAAAAAATTGATTTCATAATCGTTCGATTAAGATTTTCATTAGATGAAAAGTAGGTAACAGTTTAACAAAAGTGAATTAATAACACAGAAGTAAATTAACGAAATGTTAATGAATACAAATTCAATGGTATAATCAATGTGAATGGTAAGGTGGCCACAAGGTGCGTAGTAACCCTGATTATCAATCACCTGACAGTAATTACTACAGTCAAAATGGGATGATTAGGTATGCTGGTTCTGTGAGAATTTGTTTTGGAGTTCTTCATTTTTGTATCAAAAGGTCCTTTTGAAGCGGGTCTGTCTTGGAAGTAGGTCGCTTCGTTCCGAGATCGAAGAGAGGAAGACAGGATAAGAGAAAGCCAGCCGTTCCGAGATCGAACTTTATCCAAGTAGTCTCCGTGGCCTAGTGGGTATCATACCACGAATAGACTGTTTTTTCGGTTCTGTGCTTACAAGGCAGGAGCGCTACCAACCAAGTTAACTAGGCAAAAGCCCTTTAAATTAAGTGTTGTTCTTTATGTTGTTGTTGTTGTTGTTGTTGTTGTTGTTAGTGGTGGTGGTGGTTATGGTTGTGTGTTAATCCCTCTCTTTTGTGTAGTTTAGTTGACATGGCTCCCAAGAAAAAGTAAAATATCTACAAATCTAGGTACTTATTATTTATTAGTTTTTTTTTTCAGTTTAACAGACGAAATGATACCTATTTGTGTCCAGACTACAAAACATCTCCCTGTTACAAGAACGCAATGAGGAAACAGACACACTGGTCCAGTACGAATGTCTTTTCAGTTCTCACCAGAGACGATTCAGCTCATTATAGATTTAGTCAGTGGCGTAGCTCCACGTAGGAAAGAGGGGGAGCTTCGTTTGTCAGGATCAGGACAAAGTTCGCCACGGGCGGGAACCAAACCCGCGACTTAGAACTTATAAGGCAGGCTCGGGCATTACAGTTCAGCCCGTATACTCATACAGCATACAGTCATATTCCAGAATTCATTGCCATTTAACTTTGATGCATGCGCGTACTAATTTGTTTAGGTTTTCTGGGCCTCCCTTGTCCAAGAGCTAGCGATTTGGGATATTTACTTTGAACGGGAGGTCAAAGTTAAGTTTTGTCGGTATCGTATGGGCATTACAGTTCAGCCCGTATACTCATACAGCATACAGTCATATTCCAGAATTCATTGCCATTTAAGTTTGATGCATGCGCGTACTAATTTGTTTAGATTTTCTGGGCCTCCCTTGTCCAAGAGCTAGCGATTTGGGATATTTACTTTGAACGGGAGGTCAAAGTTAAGTTTTGTCGGTATCGTATGACGAAATGTTAATGAATACAAATTCAATGGTAGGTATAATCAATGTGAATGGTAAGGTGGCCACAAGGTGCGTAGTAACCCTGATTATCAATCACCTGACAGTAATTACTACAGTCAAAATGGGTCCCAACTTGGGAGTTACTAAAAGGCATTTCTATCAAAATACCAAAATACTTGTGTGGGGCCATTCAGGTCTCTTGGGTCTAAATTGTTTCGTGGAACTAAGCCTGTTAGCACTGAGCAAAATAATGAAATTGGAAGTAAATTAAAGGATTTATTAAGTTCAACTCAAATTTTTTGGCCTTGGCCAAAGAAATGTTCGTGTTTGCCAAAGAAAATAACGTCACACTTTGAGTCTATTTTAAAGGTGTTGACGTAATGGATTATGACGGACATGCGAGAATTTGTTTTGGAGTTCTTCATTTTTGTATCAAAAGGTCCTTTTGAAGCGGGTCTGTCTTGGAAGTAGGTCGCGGGTTTGATAGAGGGAACTGTATCAACGGACGTCTTATCGTCCCGAGATCGAAGAGAGAAGGACAGGATAAGAGAAAGCCAGCCGTTCCGAGAACGAACTTTATCCAAGTAGTCTCCGTGGCCTAGTGGGTATCATACCACGAATAGACTGTTTTTTCGGCTCTGTGCTTACAAGGCAGGAGCGCTACCAACCAAGTTAACTAGGCAAAAGCCCCTTAAATTAAGTGTTGTTCTTTATGTTGTTGTTGTTGTTGTTGTTGTTGTTGTTGTTGTTCTAGTTGTTGCTGTTGTTGTTCTAGTTGTTGCTGTTGTTGTTGTTCTAGTTGTTGCTGTTGTTGTTGTTGGTGGTGGTGGTGGTGTATATGTGTTAATCCCTCTCTTTTGTGTAGTTTAGTTGACATGGCTCCCAAGAAAAAGTAAAATATCTACAAAGCTAGGTACTTATTATTTATTAGTTTTTTTTTTCAGTTTGACAGGCGAAATGATATTTGTGTCCAGACTACAAAACATCTCCCCGTTACAAGAACGCAATGAGGAAACAGACACTGGTCCAGTACGAATTTCTTTTCAGTTCTCACCAGAGACGATTCAGCTCATTATAGATTTAGTGAGTGGCGTAGCTCCACGTAGGAAAGAGGGGGAGCTTCGTTCCAAAAGTCTTCTTCTTTTTCTTCGCATTTTCCCGTGTACAGACGGGGTCGGTGTTTTTCGTCAGCCTCTCAATCAGGCCTAACAAGGGTGATTGCTTTGGGCTGACATTAGGTTTTGGCTTCAAATTTCGCCAATGGATGCCCTTCGCTCTCAAAGTTCCCAAAGTAATTAACGAAATAATAAAGATGTGTACAAAGAGTGAGTGAGTGAGTTGTAAAAAAGAACGACTATTAAATTTACTCATTCAATGTCCTATAGGTCCTATATAGGTAAAGAGAGTCAAAGAGTCAGCGTACATCTTTTAAAATCTGATTCAATGAGCCGACTGAAAAGAGTAGTTCATGTTTTTAAACTCACTCTTTATACAGATCTCTACCGATCACAATTTGCCACTTGTTGTTGTTGTTGTTTTTCTTCTTCTGGTTCTTGTTCTTCTTCTTCAACTCCTCTTCTCCCCCTCCTTCATCATTTTCTGTGTGATGTGTTAGTCTTTTTCTTGTCAGCTCAGTTTTGAATTTGCTCTCTGTTTAGTCTCTCCTCAGATCCTCAGTTTATACCTACCCTCCGTCACTACAAATAGTAAATGCAGTGTACCTATATGAGTGTGTTAGGCCGATATAATAACACACTGGGTTACATAAGTGACATTCCTTCTGGATTGGTTCACAAAGAGAAGAAGTGACCTTGGCCCATATTGGAAAATTCGATGATAATCCATTCCGTGGAGAATATGATCCCAATTGATCACTGAAGTTAAGCAACGTTGAGCGTGGTTGGTATCCGGATCGGTGACCATCACGGCAATCATGTGCTGCTAGCTTTTCAGGAATTTCCGGTCCGGTGGGTGAGGTTAATGTGAGTAGGAGGGTAGATTGTCACCAAATGGAGGGTAAAATCCCTGTCCCCAAACCTTACTGTTCAGTGACGTTAAAGCATATTATTTGAAAATCTCCAAATTTGTCCTCATTTTCACTCAAAGGTCTGTTTCCACTCAAGAGTCCCAAGTTTGATAGAGGGAACTGTCACTGCTAAACTGCTGAGGTCTTGTCGCCCCGAAATCGAAGAGAGACGGAGGACAGGATAGGAGAAAGCCATTCGTGCCGAGAACAAACCTTTTCTGTTTGAGATAAACTTCGCCGGGCGGGAAACCCGTGACCTAGCGCTTACAAGGGACGCGAGCTTACCCTTCAAGCTGACTAGGCTGGCCGTTTATTAAGTGTGTGCGAGACACTGTAGCGTTTATGATTTTTCATTTGTCAATTGCAAATCATGTTTCAAGATATAAAAGGAGCGATTTTCATTGTCCTAGACCAAGAGTAATAATGGTCACAAAGATGAAAGCAATAGAGACCGGTCACTAACCTCTTTTATCCTAAGAACTCAGAATAGTAAACAGATAGGTTTAAAACCTAGCTGCATACAATACATACTTTAATTTGGATAGCATAAAGTAGTATCTCTTTCATAGAATGGGTGAAAAGGTATAACAATACCTTCCACTAAGAGTCAACAACACCAGAGCACCAAAAATCAACCCGTTGAAATATCAAATATCAGTCACAAAGATGAAAGCAATAGAGACCGGTCACTAACCTCTTTCATCCTAAGAACTCAGATTAGTAAACAGATAGGTTTCAACCTAGGTGCATACAATACATACTTTACTTTGGATAACATAAAGTAGTATCTCCTTCATCGAATGGGTGAAAAGGTATAACAATACCTTCCACTAAGAGTCAACAACACCAGAGCACCAAAAATCAACCCGTTGAAATATCAAATATCGAAATACCTACATCGAAATACATACAAGTGCGATTTTATGTCAATGATGAAAATTGACCTCCTGCACGACAAGTAAGCAAAATTGTGAACCTTTGATTTCTTTAAATCGGGTAGGACTAGTGCGCATATCAGGCAATCTCTAGATTAGCCTGAACTTTAGAATCCAATAATTCATACAAAGGTCTTCCCTCTAACCTCCCATCCTTGAGGACTGAACAGGTCTAATCATCTACCTATGTGATCATGCAAATAGGGGTATTGGATGGTTCGTGACATAATAGAACCCATTTGTTGAAAGAAATAGAAATACTATCACGACTACTATCACATACAGCTAAATACCTACTTAACTTACTATCCGTGTCCGGCTAAACATGGTAGTTCCAAAAATTTTGCGGCATGAATGGGTTGTCTCCATGAAAAGGGCAGTTTCAGCATTTATTATTTGGAGTCTGTGTTTGGTTATTTGCTTGACCAGTTATGAAGAATCTACCGTTGAATATTAACTTTTCAAGTGCGCCCAAGTGTGATTTTGTAGCAATCTAAGAGGATAATTCGTTCACCCTTGGAGAGACATTGGTGAAAAATCACAGTAATATCTCTTTGGAATATTTCATAGCTTCTCCAGTGACCT
>NW_007377879.1:0-52933 GCF_000475195.1 Diaphorina citri
TAGCGCTTACAAGGCAGGCATGCTACTCTCCAAACTGACTAGGCTGGATTGGTAGGTACCTAATTTAACTAAAACTAAATAGGCATTATTGTATAGAAAAAATCGTCACCAGGAAGGGCCCATTGTTGGGCACCCGCGGAGCCCCATTGAACGGCCCTGGCATGGGCCCTCTACTCTGAATGAGATTCCGAGACCCCCGAAGATTTGGAAGTCAGATTTGATTATAATTTTAATTACAAGGGGGCCATTAGGTAAGGTGGGTGTAGCAGTAAACGTTTAATAGGTCCTGTTTTATTGTATTTATCTGGTGTATTGTGTGAAGCTTTATCAAAATACAGCCCGGGGACAAGTTTGGTCATTACAACATTGTAAACATTGGTATTGTATTTATCTGGTGTATTGTGTGAAGCTTTATCAAAACACAGCCCGGGGGAGAGTTTGGTCATTACAACATTGTAAACATTGGTATATTGAATGTGTAGGGACAACCTTTTAAACCTATGGCTACGGTAGTTTTACCTATAGGTACGGAATTTATATGTACCTATATGGGTACGAACTTTGTGCCCAAACGTATGACATTGGTATATTGAATGTGTAGGGACAACATTTTAAACCTATGGCTACGGTAGTTTTACCTATAGGTACGGAATTTATATGTACCTATATGGGTACGAACTTTGTGCCCAAACGTATGGGTACAAAAGTTATCTACCTACGGGTACAGAATAATGAAATTTGCTGGTAGGACTTTTGCATAATCTGCAGCCTTAATCTGATGGATTTAGGATCCATCATCATGCCTTTTGCATAATCTGATGGATTTAGGATCCTTAGGTCGGTGGTTCGAGTCCAAGTCGGGTCAGACAATTTAGCAGTGTAGGTATGACAAGCGTCCAGAGGTACGGAATTCATATATGTACCTATATGCTATATGGGTACGAACTTTGTGCCTAAACGTATGGGTACAAAGAAGTTATCTACTTACGGGTACAATGAAATTTGCTGGTAGGACTTTCGCATAATCTGCAGCCTCGAGATGGATTTAGGATCCTTAGGTTGGTGGTTCGAGTCCAAGTCGGGTCAGACAATTTAGCAGTGTTATAGGTATGACAAGCGTCCATGCTCAATACACAACTAAAATCCCTTCTTCCCCTATTTTCTCGGGCAATCCCACATGTGAACCATTGAAATATTTGCAATTAAAAAAGATAATTGCAAAATCACAGCTTTATTCTCTGGGAATCGAACCCGGGACCTTCTACGTGGCAAACAACCGCGATCGTTGGACCTTTAAAACAATAGACTCTATTTCATTCAATCTAAGGCACCCAGGCTACTTAGCATTAATCATTGTTTCTTATCGAAAAGTAGTTAAACGGCAGTCACCCCCACACCAAACAATTCCGTTCACCTCTGTGGCCACACCAAACCATCCATCCGGCACTACCTCAAAGCACATGGTCAGGAAGTATACCTCCAAGACCGAAGCACAGAGCCAATGGTTTCAGAACAGCTAGTATGCGATGACCCTGAGACCTCGGATGACCTCCAGAACACCAAAGCGAGTTGGTCTTCGGTTCTTCGGAGCACGACCCCGGCGCGTTGCGTTCGGGAAAAAATGAAGGCGCAAAGATAGGTATTTCTTTCCCGTTTATTTTCCGTTTTTGATAGTTAGGTTGTTTGATTTGTAATAGATAGTAAAGGGAAACCGTTTATATTGTAAATAAATAAATACTACTGGCCCGTCATTTATAACTAAGAGTCAGTTCTTTTTTTACTTTCCTTATCCTAATAATAATAAGGATTTTTTTTCAATAGGTTTAACAGAGGGAACTGTAACTGCTACGGTCTTATCGTCGCGAAATCGAAGAGAGAAGGAAGACAGGATAAGAGAAAGCCAGCCGTTCCGAGAACGAACATTGTCTGTTTAGGATAAAATCTGCCCCGGGCGGAAATCGAACCCGCGGTCTAGCGCTAACAAGACAGATCATTAGCTTGGAGGGAATCGAATCCGCGACCTAGCGCTTACAAGGCAGCGAAATCCAATAGGATAACAAAAGTCGTGTGATGTTCACACCATTTCGAAAAATTATCTTTTCTTGAGATGAGTGTTTCACCGCCGTTTTTATTTCGTAGCAATGAAACAACTGCTACATTAGACGCATGTGTTTTGTGTCGTAGCATGCCCATCCCGTAGTATGCTTCTCATCAGATGGGCGAGAAGAGACACAATACTTCCCATTTAAATAAATAAAAAAAGATAATTTCGAAAACTTATCTTTTTTTGAGATGAGTGTTTCACCACCGTTTTTATTTCGTAGCAATGAAACAACTGCCACATTAGACGTGTTCTGTTTCGTAGCATGCCCATCCCGTAGTATGCTTCTCATCAGATGGGCGAGAAGAGACACAATACTTCCCATTTACTAAATAATTAAATAGGTACTAAAAATTGACGTTTGTAAGGACCTTATGGCTCCACAATGAGAGGTTAAACTTGGTTTAACTTTCGGATTAACTCTTGGAATGGACAATCTGATTGGCTACAAGCTACAAGCTACAAGCTTGAAATGAACCAATTTACAATGGGAAATTAGAACTGAACCCACGATTTCATTTGATCAAATTTTTGATTTTGGACAAAATCTGTACTTTTCCCGCCTTTTGTAAGGAATGGAGCTTTTTAAAATCATCTCTAAAGGGACTTTAGCTGATTAAATGGAATACTTACCTGTTGTTTGTACTGTTAAATTCCCATTTTAATTATACTTTTGTATTTATTACAGTCATAATCATAATTATATTGAATTCTTATTGACAATGTGACAATGTATAAAACCTTTAGTATACGTATGTATTACTTGTTCTTGATACTCTTATTATTGGTGTTACTCTGGCCATATTACTATTACTATAGTCATACGCCATATCACATATTGTTGTATTGTTATTCCAGGCAACAATGTCAAAGTCAAGGCCAAATTGAATTGTTTTATTATTACTATCATTATTATTACTATTATTAGTATTTAGTTAGTTATATTTGAGCATTACCTCTGTCCATAATATGAGTCTTGCACAGTGTGCTTTATGCTTTATTAAATGAACCTAAGCATTCTAAGAAACTTATTCAAGTTGCAACTTATACAAGTCCTCGAATGGGTGATCTGGTGTAGTGGTCAAAGCGCTCGCTTGGTAATCAGGAGGGCCTGGGTTCAATCCCGCCCGATCAAAGGCGGGTAGATTGATTCGGTTAAAAATAAAGTAGGTAGCTTGTATTTTGTCCAAATTTGGTGAAAAAATAATGTGTTGGTCTTTTTTTTTTTTGGTCTTGTTGGGCCTTTGGGTACCAAAAAAGAAAAACTTCAGAGGCTCCTTTTCTCACTGTGCATGATTGAAGATAGCCATCTGTTAAACATAGACTTTGGAATTTAGAATATCAGTTGTGACAGACCTTTTTGCATTCAGACATTTCTCGGAGAAAAGGTTTCAGATTTCTCGAGGTCCTAATGGTCCCAGTAAAGCCACGATAATAGTCTCCCCCGAGACTTCCCAACAATAGAGCCCAGGAATGACTTATAATAAAATCAAAACCTGTACGTCTGATACTAATCTTCATACAGGATGTAACAAAAGTGTTCTCCACCCACATTGTAGTAATTTATCTAATAGATCAGTAAACTGTAAAACTTGGTCAGAAAAACGGCCCGTATCGGGCTCGTGAACGTCTGATTGGGTAAAAAATCAAATGAATGAAAGTCCATTATGTAAGTAACATGTTTGTCAAATTTCGTCAAAATCGGACAAACCAATGGAGAGTTATGCTGAAACAAACACAGAAACACCAATTTTGAAATGGTCACGGTACCACTTGTTTCTTTTGAGGGACCCTGTCTAGCAACCCCAGATAAAGGGATCTCTCACAAAAGCGTACTAATCTTCTGGTAAATACCTTCAGGCTTTGAGCATAGTTTGTACAAATCTCACACCTACAGGGTGTTGTACCAATATGGCGAAAAATGTTATAAGGGACTTTTTTAACCTATGCATATTATTTGAAACTTTCTGTCCTAGCTTTTGGATCCACAGCAGAGGTTCAAAGTCGTCTTATCAAAATTATCAAAAAAAAAAAAAAAAATGTTGATAAAATACACTACCTCGCTTGGGAATAGAACCCACACCCTTCTGCTAACTAAGGGGATTTTCTTAACCATAACACCATCACCACCTTAATCACTGCTTAGCTTGTTGGTGTAAAGAGGTTTAGCTCAGTTTAGCTCTTTTTTTCTTCTTCTTTAATTTAGTCATTAAGTCTTCTGATTGGTTGATTTCAAACTTTTCAGCACAAGAGAAGCTTAAACGAATCTTAAGCTCAATATTGTTAGTAATTCTGTGATATCCTCCAACAATGCTCTCAGGAATCTGAGATTTTCCCTAATAGAATCACGGCACGATTTTTTCCTAGTGAATTTATACACGACGGACGCGATTTTTTTCCTAGTGTTTCTGTGTTTGTTTCAGCATAACTCTCCATTGGTTTGTCCGATTTTGACGAAATTTGGCAAACATGTTACTTACATAATGGACTCTCATTCATTTGATTTTTTACCCAATCAGACGTTCACGAGCCCGATACGGGCCGTTTTTCTGACCAAGTTTTACAGTTTACTGATCTATATCCGGCCCCTTTTGGTCCGGACCCAAGCTCTTCAAGGGGAGCCGGAATTATAGAGGGAACTGTAACTACGGAGGTCTTATCGTCCCGAAAGCGAAGAGAGAGGGAGCACAGGATAGGAGAAAGCCAGCCATTCCGAGAACGAACCTTATCTGTTTAGGATAAAGTACGCCGCGGGCGGGAAGTGAACCCGCAATTTAGCGCTTACAAGGCAGGCATGCTACTCTCCAAACTGACTAGGCTGGATTGGTAGGTACCTAATTTAACTAAAACTAAGTAGGCATTATTGTATAGAAAAAATCGTCACCAGGAAGGGCCCATTGTTGGGGACCCGGAGCCCCGTTAAACGGCCCTGGCATGGCCCCTCTACTCTGAATGAGATTCCGAGACCCCCGAAGATTTGGAAGTCAGATTTGATTATAAATTTAATTACAAGGGGGCCATTAGGTAAGGTGGGTGTAGCAGTAAACGTTTAATAGGTCCTGTTTTGTTTTTGTATTTATCTGGTGTATTGTGTGAAGCTTTATCAAAATACAGCCCGGGGACAAGTTTGGTCATTACAACATTGTAAACATTGGTATATTGAATGTGTAGGGACAACATTTTAAACCTATGGCTACGGTAGTTTTACCTAGAGGTACGGAATTCATATATGTACCTATATGCTATATGGGTACGAACTTTGTGCCTAAACGTATGGGTACAAAGAAGTTATCTACTTACGGGTACAATGAAATTTGCTGGTAGGACTTTCGCATAATCTGCAGCCTCGAGATGGATTTAGGATCCTTAGGTTGGTGGTTCGAGTCCAAGTCGGGTCAGACAATTTAGCAGTGTTATAGGTATGACAAGCGTCCATGCTCAATACACAACTAAAATCCCTTCTTCCCCTATTTTCTCGGGCAATCCCACATGTGAACCATTGAAATATTTGCAATTAAAAAAGATAATTGCAAAATCACAGCTTTATTCTCTGGGAATCGAACCCGGGACCTTCTACGTGGCAAACAACCGCGATCGTTGGACCTTTAAAACAATAGACTCTATTTCATTCAATCTAAGGCACCCAGGCTACTTAGCATTAATCATTGTTTCTTATCGAAAAGTAGTTAAACTTTATGCAGTTTTAATGGTGTCAGATTAACTTGACAAGTTAATAATAGTATCTATACTGGCCCGTCATTTATAACTAAGAGCGCCAGTCTTTTTTACTTTCCTGATCCTAATAATCAGTTTTTTTTCTTCAGTAGGTTTAACAGAGGGATCTGTAACTGCTAGGGTCTTATCGTCGCGAAATCGAAGAGAGAAGGAAGACCAGGATAAGAGAAAGCCAGCCGTTCCGAGAACGAACATTATCTGTTTAGGATAAAATCTGCCCCGGGCGGAAATCGAACCCGCGGTCTAGCGCTAACAAGACAGATCATTCTTGATTTTCGGACGACAAAACCTTAACAGGCTGGCCTAGTTAGCTTGGAGGGAATCGAATCCGCGACCTAGCGCTTACAAGGCAGCGAAATCCAATAGGATAACAAAAGTCGTGTGATGTTCACACCCAATTTTTTTTATGAATTAGCTATATGTGAGCCCAGTTACTATTATTCGATCTGTAATTTTGATAACAACAATAATTCAAACGCATGGCCAGCTACGCCATTCTAGGATCTATTATGCTATTCAATAAAAAGGGGGTGCCCCGATCGATCGCGATTTGTGAAATTGAAATTACAGTGTGTACATTTCTGTCCGATCACTCCCATATCAAAAGATACAGGGTGTTCTCATACCGAATATCAAACGAGCCTTTACCAAGTTCAGAATTTTTCAGTACCTACTCAAATTACTCAGAACCAGAAGGAGCGATTTTTAGAATTTTACAGTAGTTCTCAATCGTCCGAAAAAAGGAGGGGAGGAGAGGTAAAATAATCGTCTGCTTAAAGGCCTAGGAAAAAGACCAAAGAGCAAAAGACCCAGATGTGAAACAGACCATAGGCCTAATGCTTGAGCTAAAGAACAGAAAACCCTTCTGAAAAAGGGCCTGCACGGGGCCCCAAAGATGCGGTTGGGTCAAAAATCTAATGAGTTTTCCATTTGGCAAAATTTGCCACAACCTATTCCTTTGTGTTTGACAAGATTCATCAAAATATTTGCCAAATTTCGTCCAAATCGGACAAACTGTTCAAGAGACGTTATGATAAAACAAACAATCAACACAGAGAGACAAGCTAAGGTGGATTTCATCAATAACTTAACGAGAGATTTCACTAATGGGAGAATTTTTAATGATCCAAAAAGGAGCTTTTAAAAACTCCTTTGGACCACCCGCTTTGTCTTATCTTCTAGATCTCCCGCGCCAAATGTTAACCAAGATACAGCCCAGGCCTTGTTACCAAGATATAGCCCAGGCCTTGTTACCTAGATGTAGCCCAGGCAAATGGGGCCTGATAAGGCATTGTGTAAAGGCCATGTAATCGATATTGCAAAGTCCAAGGCTGCAGCACCCGTTGCATATTGTCTTATCTTCTAGATCTCCCGCGCCAAATGTTAACCAAGATATAGCCCAGGCCTTGTTACCTAGATATAGCCCAGGCAAATGGGGCCTGATAAGGCATTGTGTAAAGGCCATGTAATCGATATTGCAAAGTCCAAGGCTGCAGCACCCGTTGCATAGCAAAAGTCCGGGGGCAACTTTATGGCCTCAAAATGTCCCTGCAGCTGAGGTTTTGAATGTTCATTCAATCAGCTGATCTCCGGATCTAAATCTAATAGTTTGTTGTAGACCACCCGCTTTGTCTTAATCTTCTAGATCTCCCGCGCCAAATGTTAACCAAGATATAGCCCAGGCCTTGTTACCAAGATATAGCCCAGGCAAATGGGGCCTGATAAGGCATTGTGTAAAGGCCATGTATTCGATATTGTAAAGTCCAAGGCTGCAGCACCCGTTGCATAGCAAAAGTCCGGGGGCAACTTTATGGCCTCAAAATGTCCCTGCAGCTGAGGTTTTGAAGGCTGGTTCAGAAGTTTTTAGGATCTGGCAGTACAGTCTAGGTTCACGGTTCAATCAGTTAGAACTACTTAGCTGTCTACTTAGCTTGAAATCAAGCCTGCCTTGTAAACGCTAGGTCGCGGGTTCGACTCCCGCCCGGGGCGAACTTATGCTAAACCCTAAACAGATAAGGTTCGTTCCCGGAATGGTTGGACAATGGACTCCCCTCAATCAGCGCATTTTTATACATTTATTTTTATAAGTTAATTTTTTTCGAGCTACTCTCTCTCTCTCTCTCTTTCTCATTTAATGTATTTAACATAGACATTAAATAAATAAAAATAGCTATTGATAGTCGTGTTTATTAAATAAATTAAATGGTCATTTACATGAAATAAAATCCACAGTTAGATACCTACGCTTCAGCATTAAGAATCGATGCGGAGAACTTTCCATTGACTATAATGGCTACAGGTCAGAGAAGACCTTACGCGACCTTTGTAGATCTCATCGACCTTTCAGGTGACTGTATTCTAACCTGTCGCTAGTCCCTACTAACATATAAAATCAGCCAATGACATACTGCGATGAACTTTCATTGGAGAAGATTCGTTTTCTATACTAATGCCTTTTTTATTTCTTTATCTGAATGAATATCTATCGATCTTATCTATGTAGTAGGTACTGTCGTAGTGCTTATTTATTTACATTCTGTTTGGATAAGGACTTAAAAGTCAATTTACTAGCCTTAAATTAAAATCTGTGCTTGTTCCAATCCTTAGGTCGGTGGTTCGAGTCCAAGTCGGGTCAGATAATTTAGCAGTGTAGGTATGACAAGCGTCCATGCTCAATACACAACTAAAATCCCTTCTTCCCCTATTTCCTTGGGTAATCCCACATGTAAACCATTGAAATATTTGCAATCAAAAAAGGTAATTGCAAAATTACAGCTTTATTCTCTGAGAATCGAACCCGGGACCTTTTAGGTCGGTGGTTCGAGTCCAAGTCGGGTCAGACAATTTAGCAGTGTAGGTATGACAAGCGTCCATGCTCAATACACAACTAAAATCCCTTCTTCCCCTATTTTCTTGGGTAATCAATGCCACATGTAAACCATTGAAATATTTGCAATCAAAAAAGGTAATTGCAAAATTACAGCTTTATTCTCTGAGAATCGAACCCGGGACCTTTGTCGACCGACCATCTCGTGTGGACGCTGCCTCTTCAACTCTCTCGCCAAATCACATACTAGAACGTTCCTTTCCTCCGCGAAGAAGAGAGTTCCTAAGCATTTTGCCCGCCTGAGGGCAGATGACCCACTAATAGCTGCTTGGAACCCGGGACCTTCAACGTGGCAAACAAGTTCAACCGCGGGACCTTTTAAAACAATAGACTCTATTTCATTCAATCTAAGGCACCCAGGCTACTTAGCATTAATCATTGTTTCTTATCGAAAAGTAGTTAAACTTTATGCAGTTTTAATGGTGTCAGATTAACTTGACAAGTTAATAATAGTATCTATACTGGCCCAGGCTTGGTACTCCCTGACCATGCCTGACCAGGTCAGCTATCAGCTTCGCTTACGCTCAAACCGTATCCTATTTCAAGATAATGACTGCACAATTTGCAAGTTTAAGAAGGTCCTCGTAACAGGGCGTTCAAGAAAATCCTCCTCTATCTTATCCTGCACAGGTTGTCCAAAAAATTGTGTAGATAATACTCAAAAAAGTGTACAGAAATTCTGTGATCATGGGTGAAAATCAGTAGAGAGACAAAAAGTTCTGATCACGCAACGTGAGTTCTATAAATTTGTGATCAAATTTTATAGCTTCAGTTAGTGGATGTGCCAAATGCTCCACTCCTTCTAATTTTTAATAAACCATTTTCTGTGGATCAAAACTCCTGAATTATGAGCTGGTAGAAATCCCAGCCAAATAAAAGAAAATAAGGGATTGAGTGCCAGCCTGGTTGCTTGGTTGGTAGCGCGTCTGCCTTGTATGCGCTAGGGCGCGGGTTCGATTCTCGCCCGGTGCGGATTTTATCCTGAACGGATAATGTTCGTTCTCAGGACGGCTGGCTTTCTCCTATCCTGTCTTCCTGCTCTCTTCGATTTCGGGATGATAAGACCTCCGCAGTTTACGTGTCCTGTATCAAACCTCTTCTGAGTTGCCACAAACCCTGATAGGGCTAGTGGCCAAAATAGTAGCCAGGGTTGCCCGGTAGGCCGTCGGCACCTCACATGGCAAACCAAAGTTCATCCTACTAACCATACACATCACACAGAAACGCAAGTACAATCCATTTCTTAATTACCTGCAGAAACAAGGTTAATAAAACCATATCACAGTCGGTCGGTCGGTTCTGGTTAAGCAACCATGCGCGTGGTTGGAAAATAAATGGAGCTCAGATAACGTGGTCAGAGTGCGCGACCAATTTAGGTTCCGTAGCAGGTAGGTTTTTTAATGCGTGTATTAATTGGCTATTAAATCAAATTAACTCATTATTAGGGTGTAATCAAGATTTAATCGGGGTTTAATCTAGATTCTAGAGGGACTATTAAGTTAACTGAGATTTGAATTTAACGGTTCATTATTAGGGTGTAATCAAGATTTAATCGGGGTTTAATCTAGATTCTAGAGGGACTATTAAGTTAACTGAGATTTGAATTTAACGGGATAGCCTTCAGGCGGTCGTTATTTGTGTTGAATTTAGTTATCTACTCATATACAGGTAAGACTCGTATTCCATAGGGTATTTACGTCCTATGTACCTACTTAAGTACTTGAGATTTTCTTATCCTTTGAAATCTGTTGGACAGAAGGGTGCATTATAATTACATATTATGTCACTGGGACACCTGTTTAAAATTGAACTATTTCTGATAATACAGAAAGTTTAGTTATCTGCTCATATACAGGTAAGACTCGTATTACATAGGGCATTTACGCCCTATGTACTTAAGTACTTGAGATTTTCTTGACCTTTGAAATCTGTTGGACGGAAGGGTGCATTATAATTACATATTATGTCACTGGGACACCTGTTTAAAATTGAACTATTTCTGATAATACAGAAAGTGCCCGATAAAGACAGAAAAAAAGAAGAAAACTGGAATGTCCGGAAACAATTACCTATTTTAATAAATAAAATAATATCTACACAAATATTGAATTTTATTTTCTATTTCTTTCATATTCACCATTTCTTCTGAAAATCTCATGAGTGACTCATCTTCCTAAGTTTATACACTCTACTGCCTCAGAAATCTCAGAATAATCTGAAGACCTATCTTCTCCACTATTGGAATTCTCAGTGAATACTGGACGCACATACCAAAGTGCCAGAGACCAGAAGAAACCAGGCGACCAGTGACGGAGGATGCTGGTTTGGTCCGGGTGAGGTCCCCTAATCAAATGGCCATAAGGGCTTTTATTACATGGTGGTATAGCTAGAAAATTTGCGAAATTCGAAGTTTAAAGTTAGAGGGACAAGGGCACTGATCTTAGGTATAGTTTCCCTCTGTAAATAACGTTGAAAAAAAAAAAAAGTTCAAAGTCCAAAGATGTCAAGTTGCTTTCTGGAAGGTAGCCCACAGATAATACTAGTGGTTCAACCGCATCCACGATTTTGTCGAGGGCGGGGCTCACACCCCCATATCAAACCATCCCTCCGGCTCTGCCCACTCTTCAACCAAAGCCCATTCACCTGTGTGGCCTCAGCTCCACACCAAACCATCTCTTCGGCACTACCCTCTCTTCAAAGCACATAGGAAGTACTTATGTACCTATCTATCTATCCTTTCTTATTGCACACCTAGACCATAAAAGGAATATTCCTACCAAATTTCAGCTTTTTAGGTCTAGTGGTTCAGGAGATAGAGCGATCAGTGTGTGAATATGAAATGCGAATGAGTGAATGGATCTTGATTTTATAATATAAGATACGTTCTAGACCGAAGAAGGGCTAATGTTTCCTACCAGGCAGTTACCCCCACACCAAACAATTCCGTTCACCTCTGTGGCCACACCAAACCATCCATCCGGCACTGCCTCAAAGCACATGGTCAGGAAGTATACCTCCAAGACCGAAGCACAGAGCCAATGGTTTCAGAACAGCTAGTATGCGATGACCCTGAGACCTCGGATGACCTCCAGAACACCAAACCGAGTTGGTCTTCGGTTCTTCGGAGCACGACCCCGGCGCGTTGCGTTCGGGAAAAAATGAAGGCGCAAAGATATGTAATTTCGAAAACTTATCTTTTTTTTTTGAGATGAGTGTTTCACCGCCGTTTTTATTTCGTAGCAATGAAACAACTGCCACATTAGACGTGTTGTGTTTCGTAGCATGCCCATCCCGTAGTATGCTTCTCATCAGATGGGCGAGAAGAGACACAATACTTCCCATTTATTAAATAATTAAATAGGTATACAAATTGACGTTTGTGAAGACCTTATGGCTCCACAATCAGAGGTTAAACTTGGTTTAACTTTCGGTTAACCTTCCGGTTTAACTTTCGGATTAACTCCTGGAATGGACAATCTGATTGGCTACAAGCTACAAGTTTGAAATAAACCGATTTACTGTGGGAAATTAGAACAGAGCCCACTGATTCCTTCAGCAATTTTTTTTTTTTTTTTTGACGAAAACTGATGCAAAATTTCGAAAAATATCTGCAGACCATTTTATGCCGTTTCTATAAAGAAATAGACCTTCCTTAAAATCATCCCTAAGGGAAATTTAGCTAATTAAATTTAATACCTGTTGTTTGTACTGATAAATTCCCATTTTAATTATACTTTTGTATTTATTACAGTCATAATCATAATTATATTGAATTCTTATTGACAATGTGACAATGTATATTGACTATTTAACATATAGGAAGGGAGATAGAATTATGAATTACAAGCAAAGAACCAAGGACCTAGAAGGTTGGAAACTGAAGCAAAGAAGTGTTGGTTAACATTATATCGAATGGAATGGTTATCCATAGAGGAATGGTAATACAGAGAGGTCTTTGGAATGCCAGGTACAGTATGAAATTACCATGGTACCATCTGACTGATGGAGAGGTATGAACTTGTATACAGGGGGACTCAGAGAAAAAAAAATCGGGGCAGTTCACAACTTTGGTAAATTTGGCACATCCACCGATAATATTGGGAAATTTTGAACATCCACCAAATATGAATTATAGCCAGCCTAGTTAGCTTAGTTGGTAGTGCGTCTGCCTTGTAAGCGCTAGGCCGCGGGTTCGATTCCCGCCGGGGCGGATTTTATCCCATATTGTTGTATTGTTATTCCAGGCAACAATGTCAAAGTCAAGGCCAAATTGAATTGTTTTATTATTACTATCATTATTATTACTACCTATTATTAGTATTTAGTTAGTTATATTTGAGCATTACCTCTGTCCATAATATGAGTCCTACACAGTGTGCTTTATGCTTTATTAAATGAACCTAAGCATTCTAAGAAACTTATTCAAGTTGCAACTTATACAAGTCCTCGAATGGGTGATCTGGTGTATTCTAACCTGACATTGTCCTATCTCCTCCCTTCCCCTCTTTTAACTACCTCCTCCCTTCTACCCCTCATTTTTTTTCTCCCTCTTAGGTTACTTCCCCTCCCAAACCCACCCCCCTATGAAACGATTACTTAGTGTGGTGTGTTGTGTGTTCACAGTTGCTCCTGAGTGATGCTGAAGGCTGACATGGGATTTGCTGACGTTGACTAGTGGCTGGCTGATGGCTGACATTCACCCGGGTGTCAGGAAATGCAATTTTTCAAAAGAAAACCCCTTCATGGGAAAAAATTGTGGAAGAAAATTCTGTGTGTTTCTGTCATGAATAAAAAATCGTGGAAGAAAATGCTGTGGTACTCTTGTATTTTTTTTTTTTTTATTTTTTTTTTAACGATGGTAATTGGAGTCGAACCACTAACCTTCAGATCCGAAGTTCATTACTACACAGTTTAGTACACAGCTATTGAGGTTATCATTTTCTACGACATTATCGTCCTCGGTAAGTGCCTATTTTATTTCTGTAAAAATCTTCACAAGTGATATTAGTTCCCAGATTAGCAACTAGATGGCTGCACCAGTATCATCATACCAAAATAGGAGAGAGTACTGGGTTTGACGAAATCTGAAACACAAAAACTTGACAAAAACGAAATACATTGCAAATTGCATACTTCACGAGATATCAGGGGTATTTCATGATACTGGTATGGACTATGGACCATTAGGTATGGACTATGGACTCATGGAGCTATAAAGAAGGTGTGGACAATGGCAGGGGTGGCCATAACGTGGCTCGCGATATCGATAGGAAACTCTCTAATGGCGCTGCACTTGGCGCTGGCTATTTCAGCTTCAGGAGGACAATGTCAGGAAGACAATGGAAGAGCTGGTTGAAAAGACAAGGCATAAGTCCGACATCGACACTTATACATATGTAAAAAGGAATTTATAATTGTGTTAACCATATTTAAATACTTGTCACAAATATCGGTCCCCAATTATTACACCTATATAAATTTTATGACTTGACTTGGACTAGACCCACCAACCTCCAGATCTAAAGTCCAACGTGCTAACCACTGCATCACTGAGGTTGGTTAACAAAATTTACAGAAATGTGTTCAGACAGAAAATGGAGAAATTTTCAGTGTTCCAGGATAAACCAAAGAAGAAAAGTGGTGCGACATGGACTGAAGAAAGGAAGTTACAACATGCAGAACGGATGAAGAAATATTGGAAGGAACGCAAAGAACGGAGAATCATAAATTAAGTTATTTTTCGTAGTCCTTTGTAGGCTAAACTCGATTAAAAAAAAAAAAAACCCCCATACACTATCATACTGTATCATAGGATCCTCTTACGTCGAGTAACAATGCACCCCTTCCTAACTTATCAGATACCGGGTGACCCCACCAGGTCAGAGACTCCGAAACACGGAGGGTAGGCAACGTTGAGCTTCCTGGAGATGGATGGCTCTGTGTAGGTTCGTATTCGAACAGCATTTTCCCTCTAGGTTAGGGTTGCCTTACACCTTAGCCACTTTGAGCTTTTTGTGTACAGGGAAATGTGCTTATGGTTAGAGACTGAAAGTTTTCGTGGAGGTTTCCATGAGGTTAGGCAACCTGAAGGGTTTTGGAGATGTATGGGCGTCTAGAATCTCGAACTTATAAAGCTTTTCTTAGACAGCCTATCAGCTTGGAAGGTAGAGCGCCTGCCTTGTAAGCGCTAGCGGCTGGCTTTCTCCTATACTGTCTTTCTTATCTCTTCGCTTTCGGGATGATAAGACCTTAAGGTGGATTTCCACCAACGCGACCTCTGTCGTGCGAAAAAATCGCGCGACATTGTCGCGCGACGTCACCTGTTTTCACTTGCAACATTTGTCGCGCGACGTGACCCGTTAAAAATTAAAGCACTCCCCGACAAAATCGCGCGACGTTTGTCGCGCGACGTGACCTGTTTCCACTTGCAATTGAAAAATATTTTAATTTATTTATACGGATACAGCTGCGGTTGGATAAAGACGGATACGAATTTTAGTCTTAAGGTGGATTTCCACCAACGCGACCTCTGTCGTGCGACAAAATCGCGCGACGTGACCTGTTTTCACTTGCACCATTTGTCGCGCAACGTGACCTGTTAAAAATTAAAGCACTCCCCGACAAACGTCGCGCGACGTGACCTGTTTCCACTTGCAATTAAAAAATATTTTAATTTATTTTTTTTTTTAAGCTGTGTATTCAACGTGATATAGGGTGATAAAAATTATATAAAAAAAAATAAAATTTTATTAAAATTAAAGCACGCCCACTCATAATAAAAAACAAACTAAAATGAAGAGTCGCGCGACACGTTTCCACTGGCATTGCTACGCGACATTCCTTTGATCCGGACCGACTTTTATCGGATTGAAGTCACATGGTCGCGCGACACGTTTCCACTAAGCGCTGTCGCGCGGCAAAAATCGGCAAAAATCGCGTTGGTGGAAATCCACCTTTATGAAGTGCTTTCCGAACCAAGCTGCCGGGTCGCGTGACCCGGCAGCTCTATTTGGGTCGCGCTGCCCAGTCGCTCTGAGGGCAGTGTGGTCGCCTGGTAGTGAGGTTTTCATGTGATTTAAAATACTATTTTTGTAATAATTTGTTCGACTGGAAGTTTGTAATGGAAGTCGCGCGACCCGGCCGGTAGGATCGGAACGCCACCTTTATGGCGCGACCAGGCAGTTCGGTCGCGCGACCCGGCAGCTAGGATCGGAACGCCACCTTTAAGTGGAAGTGTTCCAAATTTCGACACACGTCAATAAAATGTCTTTAGGTGTATTATAAGCTGGCTATAAGGCAGATTGTGATTTTTCATCAATATGGAAGAAATTTGGAAAAAATGAATGGTCAAAATACTTCTGAGCGCTACTGTATATACAAAAATTGTTTGGTCAATTTGCGCCCCTTTAGAGACCATATTAGTGTCCTATGTTCTGTTTGGTATTACCCCTTCACTTCCAGTCATTTCACAAATCCTAGCCACCTACTGGTGCCCTTTAACTCCTATTTCTCAAGAATGTCAACCTAAAAAATCAACCATAGCATTAGCTCTATAATTTCTTTACTTTGACCTAAAATTGGGCTGTAATGAAAGCCAATGGTATCTCTATGTCTGCAGTACATCCTCAAAACATTAGATTTGGTTCCTCTACTCTGGAGGACCATCTTTTAGGCACATAACTTGGATCACCAAAAAGGACAGCTTTTTTTTTAGCAGCTACAATGGACCAAACCAGTTTAAAGGATGATTTCAAACTGACTTTCCTTACCAATATGTCCATAACCATAATTGACATTCGGCCAAATCTATCCCGGACAAGAGAATTTAAGATTTGTGGATGAACAATGAAAAATTTAATAGGCCAAAACTCCGTAGGATCAAGCTCAAACTTGCATCAATGTACTATGTTTTACAAGACCTATAATAATTATGATGTATCACAAGTAGGGGAGTTCTCATTTAAGATTTTTTAAGTTGCAGCTGGTTGTGGCCACAACTTCATATGGAAAAAATTGATCCCCCTAAAAGTTATGAATTAATGTGACCTAAATCTCACCACAGACTTAGGTACATTAAAACCTACCAATATATTTAGCTCTGTTGTATTTTTTACTTAGTTCTTCCCAATGTACCAGAAATATGTCTGCAAAATAATATAAAATAATTCCACTCAAGGACAAAGTCTTGACTCTACATGTACTTTCAACAAACACTAGAACACAATTTGAAATGAACAGTACTCTCATAACAAATGCAATCAAACAAATTGGTATACAAGTACCAGGCCCATTACATAGAATAATATCTGGTCTGATCTTTAACATAAGTGGTACACAATAGATAAAGGAAAACAGTGTTGTAAATATAGATGTGATATAGGATTGGTGAACTTTACGGCTACGAGGAATGTCATAGGTCTCATACCGTGTCTGTCTTCCCAAATGGTTTTCCATCTCCAGTAATTTTTCCTTGCTTTTGCTGTCTGAAGATGCCAAAATGTACATTTTAGGTTTAAATATTTCCGGGTTGAGTGTTTTAACAAGACGCAACATTTCCGTTGAGTGTCCACCAGATCCAAGAATGATGAGTGTTTTCAGTTTGTTGGTGTGTGTTGCTGTTTGATTCAGTGAGTGTGCTTCTTGTTTCAACTGAATCAGAAGACAAATAGCTCTTACAAGAATACAGAGGACAAAAAATAAACTCACATTAATTATCCAGTTTATCATTTTAAGTTAAGGTATTTTTAATTTACATTACATTAACCTCATTCCCTGTGCGTATAATCCAGAAATCAACGGGTATGTGTGTAATCCAGAAATGCAATCCATGACAACACAATAACTATTACTATTACAGAACTACTGATTTGATAACGATATTACGATAACTGATAATGATTAAATGATATATCCGCTAAGCCCACCCCCACCAGCACTTGACTTGACCATAACGTATATAGAAGTACGTTATGACTTGGCCACCAGTGTTTAACTGATAATGATATATCCGCTAAGCCCACCCCCACCAGCACTTGACTTGACCATAACGTATATAGAAGTACGTAAAGTACGTTATGACTTGGCCACCAGTGTTGCCAGATTGATCCTCCCCAATTACCGTACACTGCTAGAAAATTTGAAAACTGCTAGAAAGAATGAATGAAAGTCCATTATGTAAGTAACATGTTCGCCAAATTTCGTCAAAATCGGACAAACCAATCGAGAGTTATGCTGAAACAAACACAAGAACGCCAATTTTGAAATGGTCACGGTAACACTTGTTTCTTTTGAGGGACCCTGTCTAGCAACCCCAGATAAAGGGATCTCTCACAAAAGCGTACTAATCTTCTGGTAAATACCTTCAGGCTTTGAGCATAGTTTGTACAAATCTCACACCTACAGGGTGTTGTACCAATATGGCGAAAAATGTTATAAGGGACTTTTTTAACCTATGCATATTATTTGAAACTTTCTGTCCTAGCTTTTGGATCCACAGCAGAGGTTCAAAGTCGTCTTATCAAAATTATCAAAAAAAAAAAAAAAAAATTTTGAAAAAAAACACAACCCCTCTGGGGAATAGAACCCACACCCTTCTGCTAACTAAGGGGATTTTCTTAACCATAACACATCACCACCTTAATCACTGCTTAGCTTGTTGGTGTAAAGAGGTTTTTCGGACTCATTAGAGCAGGATAAATGGGGTATATTCTATTCTACCTTACGAATGCGGTTAATTGGGACTCACCATTCGGAAGGCTTAACCACACCTCTTGAGCAACCCCACCGAAACACCCGAAACCTGGGTGATACACTTCACCTTTGACCCACCCTGTATAAATCTGCAGAGGTAAACCTGTTGCATTCCACAGAGAGGTGAGGGCGGGGGGGTGTTTCTCATTAATCAACAAGCTGGGGTCCGTCCCCTCCGGGAATTTTTAGCCCGTAGTTTATTCGATCGTGGTTAAAGAAGTACCTATGTATCCTACCTAATTTTTTTTATTCGAGTTCTTTATTATTCTTGATTTGATTTTTTAATTTTACTTTCATGTAATGATTTAAAATCAAGACTAGAGCCCGTTCTCCCTTTATTCCCAAATATAGTGTGCAAGTCACCCATCCATTTATTGGCCTCCTCGGCGTAGCTTAACATAGGTAACGCTAAAACCGGTCTTAAATGATCGACTGAAGTGTTATCTAAAACTTTCTCGCTTTGAGTTCATAGGTCGTCGCGACAAATTTCGAGATCAGAGCTCATTTGTGTGAGAAAATGTGAAAAAATCCCCCAAAAACCAGTTTTTTTGGATTTTTGGGCTTTATGGTTTTCTGGAACAAAATTTGCACCACCATTTTCGTGTTCCTGGTAAAAAGACCTTTAATTGATTATAGGTCGACCAGGTTTGGATAAGTCCTTCTATGGGGACAGACAGACCGACGACAGACCGACGACGAGCGAGCGCCGAGCGAGCGAGTGACAGACACCGAAGCGAATACAATAGTCCGTCCCTTATACCTTTTTATTACTATTGTAATAATAAAGGAAAGGGACTAAAAACCCCCATACACTATCACACTGTATCATAGGATCCTCTTACGTCGAGTAACAATGCACCCCTTCCTAACTTATCAGATACGGGGTGACCCCACCAGGTCAGAGTCTCCGAAACACGGAGGGTAAGCAACGTTGAGCTTTCTGGAGAGGGATGGCTCTGTGTAGGTTCGTATTCGAACAGCATTTTCCCTCAAGGTTAGGGTTGCCTTACACCTTAGCCACTTTGAGCTTTTTGTGTACAGGGAAATATGCTTATGGTTAGAGACTGAAAGTTTTCGTGGAGGTTTCCATGAGGTTAAGCAACCTGAAGGGTTTTGGAGATGTATGGGCGTCTAGAATCTCGAACTTATAAAGCTTTTCTTAGACAGCCTATCAGCTTGGAGGTTAGAGCGCCTGCCTTGTAAGCGCTAGCGGCTGGCTTTCTCCTATACTGTCTGTCTTATCTCTTCGCTTTCGGGATGATAAGACCTTGGGAGTTACAAATATGTACCTCTATCAAACCTCCCTTTCTGAAACACCCTGTACTCTCGTCTTTCTCCTTTTTAATCAAACCTTTTTCTCCACACTGTAATTAATTAGAACATTTAGGATCGTTACAAATATGTACCTCTATCAAACCTTCCTTTCTGAAACACCCTGTACTCTCGTCTTTCTCCTTTTTAATCAAACCTTTTTCTCCACACTGTAATTAATTAGAACATTTAGGATCCCTTCTTGGGTTTCCATATAATTTATTGCTCTCTCCCTTTCTCTCTCTCTCTACCCTCTCTCACTCACTTTCCTTCTCTTACTCTCACACACTCAATTCCTCTCTCTCTCTCTCTCTCTTCTCTCTCCCTCACTATCTACCGTTCCAGTGATATTTCTAAGTCAACTGGTAAGGTGTGGGTAATTTTTATTGAAATCTCAATCATTGCGATTTGTACTATAGACTTCCCTCTTTCTTATTTGATATTTTTCACTTTCTATCAGATGATTGATAGTTTTAAACAGATAAAACAAATGGACAAGCCCATTTAAGGGTTATTGTGGACCAAATAAACTGACAAACTGTGATTTGACCGCATCAGACGAACTAGAGAAAAATTAGTCAAACTTAGACATACACAGAAAGCCCACTCCGAGGCTTAAGTGTAAGGTATGAGTTATGCTTATGCTTATACGAATCTAGTCGAACTTGGAACTCGTTTCATTAGTGGATGTGATGCCTTTCGCACCAATTCGGTACTTGGTGAGTACACGAACTACTCTTCACTTACAAGACATTGTAGAGTGTAGCTGTAGACCTACCTAAGATAGAGGTAGCCATTTTCTAGATTTTCCTGGGAATGTAAGGCCAGCCACTCACTATCAGGAAGACCTGACCAACAGGTACAACGTACAACTGATCAGGTCTACCTGATAGTGTGTGGTGTGTGCTCATCCTGTATCAGGTAGACCTGACAGACGTATACCTGTGACTTTCATGCTTTTCACTATCTACAAGGCTTCATCTACATATTAGTTTGTGTATTCTATTCTTGATCATTCACTATAACTATCTAATTTTTCATACGTGCATAACTTTGCACGTTGAGCAAATTTGATTTGAGAGTCCGAAAGTATTGAAAGTCGTAGAAGAGTAATTTTATTTATTTCCTACTAGCGGGACACCCGCGAGCTTTTCATCGCTCATTTTTCGGCCAAAAATTTCGAATTTCTTGAATAAGTCGCGAACGGCTGGCTTTAGGAAATTTTAACCTAGCCTATAACCACCGCCATAAAAATATGAACCTGTGTACAAAATTTCAAGTTTCTCTCCAATGACTTTCATGCTTTTCACTATTAGTTTGTGTATTCTATTCTTGATCATTCACTACCTATAACTATCTAATTTTTCATACGTGCATAACTTTGCACGTTGAGCAAATTTGATTTGAGAGTCCGACAGTATTGAAAGTCGTAGAAGAGTAATTTTATTTATTTCCCACTAGCGGGATACCCGCGAGCTTTTCATCGCTCAGTTTTCGGCCAAAAATTTCGAATTTCTTGAATAACTCGCGAACGGCTGGTTTTAGGAAACTTTAACCTAGCCTATAACCACCGCCATAAAAATATGAACCTGTGTACAAAATTTCAAGTTTCTAATACGACTTACCGTTTAGACGACAACCTCTTACAGACAGACAAACAAACAAACAAACAAACAGAAAGCCTCTCTTACTAATAAGATTACCTTCCAGTTTCCAGTCCATCCTACTAAATCATCAGCAATGTCATTTAACTTTGGATTCTCCTTCAAGTAGGGCAGTTCTCTTTCCCTCCCTCACTATCTACCGTTCCAGCGATATTTCTAAGTCAACTGGTAAGGTGTGGGTAATTTTTATTGAAATCTTAATCATTGCGATTTGTACTATAGACTTCCCTCTTTCTTATTTGATTGTTTTTCACTTTGGTCAGGTGTTCCTATCAGATGATTGAAAGTTTTACACAGATAAAACAAATGGACAAGCCCGTTTAAGGGTTATTGTGGAACAAATAAACTGACAAACTGTGATTTGACCGCAGACGAACTAGAGGGAAATTAGTCAAACTTGGACATACACAGAAAGCCCACTCCGAGGCTTAGGTGTAAGGTATGAGTTATGCTTATACGAATCTAGTCGAACTTGGAACTCGTTTCATTAGTGGATGTGATGCCTTTCGCACCAATTCGGTACTTGGTGAGTACACGAACTACTCTTCACTTACAAGACATTGTAGAGTGTACCTGTAGAACTGTAGACCTACCTAAGATAGAGGTAGCCATTTTCTAGATTTTCCTGGGAATGTAAGGCCAGCCACTCACTATCAGGAAGACCTAATGACCAAAAGGTACAACGTACAACTGATCAGGTCTACCTGATAGTGTGTGGTGTGTGCTCATCCTGTATCAGGTAGACCTGACAGACGTATACCTGTCAGATCTACCTGATAGTGAGTCTCTAGCATAAGCAACGCCTATTTGCAATCACCAAAGGGCCTCGGGAGGCCCCCATTGAGGGACTGTTTACAGACAACTCGTACAAATTTTCCATGAATTTCAAAACAAGATTCTCCATACCGACTACTTTATCTACTTTTATATAATTTGTCCGTTACATTCCCACATTATCACTAGTTTTTTTTTCTTATTTTTTTAAATTTCCCTCCTCTTATCACCCCCCCTCCTCCTTATTACCCCTGCTTTCGTGACATTCTAAATTCCGAGTTCAACATTTGAAATGTCATTGCAATTACGAATATCACCCCATTCGTCAATTTGATTCCTTATAGTTTATCCCCTCAACGAATTTTTATCATTTTTTGTCTGACTATTTTTTTTTCTTCTATTTTATCAATTTTTGCCCGATTTTTTTTTTCTTTTTTCTTTTGATCTGCAATTCCGCACACATACAAGGTTACTTGATTTTGGCATTATCAGTTGCATCAATTCTGCAATCAATTAATTAAGTTCACCAATTCATATCCGGTTTGGATCGCATGACCATAAATAACAGGATCTTCAAATTTTCAACTTCTCTCAGCAAAGAGGATATCAAGTCTAATCTTTCTTCACTTAATTTAAAGTCGTTTTAGCCATTGGACCACCTACCTTAATTCCTGAGAGGAATCAATTCTTTCGTGAGCCTATTAACTGATTTCAGTGACATCTCTCATATTTTGTTTTATATCATTAGAAAGTTCGGACTCTCTAATTTGGGTTCCTAAATAGTTTCTTGAGGACTTGAATTTGTTTCCTCCCGTTTGGACTTTTACTGATTAGCCTTTTATGGAATTCCGAGATGTTCAGATTAGAAAATCGAAATGCAGCCATCCCAATACTAACCAATGACTACTATGACACACCTCCATAAATAAGGACATTGATGGATCGATTGCTGCATGGTTAACAACAAAAAAATGTAAATAAATGAAATAATGTACATAATTGTATTATGCAATTGCAAGTGAATCCCATACTCTATGCCAAATCAGATCCCAAACCAGTATAATCCTCAGTCTCGGCAGTTTCCATCACATCAATACTGCAAAAATGGTTCTCTTAAAAAAAATAAAAAAAAATCACAGAAAAGAAATACTCCATAAAAAATGTGAAAATACGAGATTCGTAAGAAAAAGAAGAAGAAGACGAAAAAGGAGGAGAAGAAGAAGACGACAAAGAAGGATAAGAAGAAAAAATAAAGATCCAAATCGTAGTTTCACATACCTTCAGCATTTCTGAACATCTTCTTTTCATATTCCATCAGGGTACTTAATATTTCTTTCTATTTCATATTTTGGACACGGTACACCGATTACCAGGACAACTTCTATAGTAGCAATAACAACAACTAGCAATAATACGTATAGTAGTAGCAACAATAACAAAAAACGCAATCTTAGTAATAATAATTATAGTAGTTGTAGGTAGTAGTAGCAGCAGCAGCAGCGGCAGAAAAACAAAAACAACAACAACAACAACAACAACAACAACAACAACAACAACAACAACAACAACAATCGTAAATAAATGAAATAATATACATAATTGTATTATGCAATTGCAAATGAATCCAATACTCTAAGCCAAGTCAGATCTCAAACCAGTATAATCCGCAGTCTCGGCAGTTTCCATCACATCAATACTGCAAAAATGGTTCTCTTCAAAAAAAAAAAAAAAAAAAAAAAAAAAAAACAAACAAACAAACAGAAAACCTCTCTTACTAATAAGATTACCTTCCAGTTTCCAGTCCATCCTGCTAAATCATCAGCAATGTCATTTAACTTTGGATTCTCCTTCAAGTAGGGCAGTAAAGGCGCTATGCCACTGAGACAACATGAAACTCAAACAATGTTGAGGACAAAATTCCATGCCTCGGCTGGGATTGAACTTATGGGTCAAACCTTGTGACTAGTTTTTGAGTCACTTTTACTGGACCGATTGTCTTGAAATTTGGTACACTTGTGTACATCTTAAGCGACAGTAAGATATTCTTTCAAATATTTTGGACTCTTAACACTTTTTTTTTTTTTTTTTTTTTTTTTTTTTTTTTTTTTTTTTTTTTTTTTTGTATGGAGTTGATAAAAATGGTGCTCTTAACAAATTAAGGTTAGATATTTTTTTAATGTACCCATTTCCAGCTGACTGAGTATATGAAACTCAGGGAAAAGCTCTTCTCGATTGAGAACACCCCGTACAATTCCGTCAAGAGGACCGTATGACTCTAAGGTTCCAGCAGAAGACTGGACAGACCACGAGTAATTCACATCATGGACAATTTAGAAATATAAAACATCGGAGAGGCGGCCCAAGGTTTGGTGAGAAAAACATACCCTGCCGCTTAGAGCCCGTTCCCACTTCTCTTTCGGAAAAAAAATCGTGTCGTGTATAAATTCACTAGGAAAAAATCGTGTCGTGATTCTATTAGGGAAAATCTCAGATTCCTGAGAGCATGTTCACATTGTTGGATATAGCCTGCCGCTTAGAGCCCGTTCCCACTTCTCTTTCGGAAAAAAATCGTGTCCGTCGTGTATAAATTCACTAGGAAAAAATCGCGTCCGTCGTGTATAAATTCACTAGGAAAAAATCGTGTCGTGATTCTATTAGGGAAAATCTCAGATTCCTGAGAGCATGTTCACATTGTTGGAGAATATCACAGAATTACTAACAATATTGAGCTTAAGATTCGCTTAAGCTTCTCTTGTGCTGAAGTTTGAAATCAACCAATCAGAAGACTTGATGACTAAATCAAAGAAGAAGAAGAAGAAGAAGAAGAAGAAAGAGCTAAACTAAGTATAAATTTCAACTTTGTGATCCTGGCCATAAAAGATGCTGACGAAGATGCCAAAATAATGAAGAACTGTCCTCACGAGCCGCATACCATGGCTTAAGCTTCTCTTGTGCTGAAAAGTTTGTAATCAACCAATCAGAAGACCTAATGACTAAATCAAAGAAGAAGAAGAAGAAGAAGAAGAAAGAGCTAAACTAAGCTTAAATTTCAACTTTGTGATCCTGGCCAAGATGCCAAAATAATGAAGAACTGTCCTCACGAGCCGCATACCATGATGATTGCTTTTACATTACAATCTAATATCTCTCCTATCTACGTATGAAGAATGGTATACTGTATGTTCCTATGCTATTATTACAGCTTTGTAATACACGGATCATAATTTCTACTAGTATGTGGAGTTATGGACTCTGTGGAGCTGCTGGAGCTCTACACTCTCTACAGATGAAGAATAGTCAAACGAAGTGAGTTCTAAGGTAAGTATTGAGAGTATGTTCCTCAGATATTTAGAAAAATCAAGCACCTTCCTGTGCCTGACGAAATTAATGAAGACACAATTTTGCCAGTAAAAATAACCTAACTAAGTTGCTGACATACAAAAATGTTGTCAAACAGTAGGTGGTAAATCAAAGATAGGTATACCCGTATACCCCCAAAATTAGGCAGGTTTACCCTGGTGAATAGTAAATTAAAGATGCCCTCATAAAGTAGTGAACAAGTTAGCTTTTCTAACTTGTTCTAAGGTGCATGCCTATCTTTATTCATTTTGTTTTAAACCAGTTGCAGACTTTGTAGATCATTTAAAAATACTTCTGACTGGCAAAATAGGAACTGTAAGTCCTAGGCCTGAAGAAGATATAAAAAAAAAATATGAACAATTCCAACAAAATTACTGAAATTCTCAAGGTGAATGGATAAAAAATAAAAATAAAAACGAACTGTTAGATCTGTTAGAAGAATCAATAAACTTGTTTATTAGAGAATCAAGCACCTTCCTGTGGCTGAATAAATAAATGAAGGAACAATTTAGCCAATAACAATAACCTAACTTAGCTGCTGATACTTAGGTACATGGTTACTAACTACGTACATACAAAAATGTTGTCAAACAGTAGGTGGTAAATCAAAGATAGGTATACCCCCAAAATTAGGCAGGTTTACCCTGGTGAATAGTAAATTAAAGATGCCCTCATAAAGTAGTGAATAAGTTAGCTTTTCTAACTTGTTCTAAGGTGCATGCCTATCTTTATTCATTTTGTTTTAAACCAGTTGCAGACTTTGTAGATCATTTAAAAATACTTCTGACTGGCAAAATAGGAACTGTAAGTCCTAGGCCTGAAGAAGATATTTAAAAATATATGAACAATTCCAACAAAATTACTGAAGTTCTCAAGGTGAATGGATAAAAAATAAAAATAAAAACGAACTGTTAGATCTGTTAGAAGAATCAATAAACTTGTTTATTAGAAAAGAAGAGCCATTGATTCTGTCCGAAGTGAAAGCACAAAACTTTGCCAATGTTGGAATATACATAAAATGTATTCGTGAACATCTGCGGAAGGAACAAGACATTTCTAACAGCTCTGTTCGAAGAAGAACAAGATTCAGAAGAAGAAGAAGAAGAAGAAGAAGAAGAAGAAGAAGAAGAAGAAGAAGAAGAAGAAGAAGAAGAAGAAGAAGGTTTCAGAAGAACTTGGAGGAGAATTAGAAGATTTTAAAAATGAGAAAAATGAAAGTTCAGACTTCAGAAGGAATCGAAGCACAGAAGGCGAAGAAGGTACGTATTTAAATGACAGTAAAGCTCTATTAAACACAATATTATGTTTAATACATTTTATGTTCAATATAGCTTTAACGTAACTGCAAGTATAACTGCTGTCACAGTATAACTCCTAAGCTCTTGAGTAACGGGGGTTTGGTCCGTTCGGCAACAAGCCACCAGCCTCCTAAAATCAACCTCACCCAGCCTGCATGAGTGAGGCCGGGAAAAGTCAGCCGCTCGCGATTACCCAAATGGTCACCCATCCCAACACCAACCACACGGTTGCTTAACATCAAGTGATCCACTGGGAACTGGTGCATTCAGGTTCTAACAGCACTGTTCGAAGAAGAACAAGATTCAGAAGAAGAAGAACATTCAGAAGAACTTGGAGGAGAATTAGAAGATTTTAAAAATGAAAGTTCAGACTTCAGAAAGAATTGAAGCACAGAAGGCGAAGAAGGTACATATTTAAATGACAGTAAAGCTCTATTAAACACAATATTATGTTTAATACATTTTCTGTTCAATATAGCTTTAACGTAACTGCAAGTATAACTGCTGTCAGCTGTCACAGTATAACCCCTAAGCTCTTGAGTAACTGGGCTTTGGTCCGTTCGGCGACAAGCCACCAGCCTCCTAAAATCAACCTCACCCAACCTGAGTGAGGCCGGGAAAAGTCAGCAGCTCGCGATTACCCAAATGGTCACCCATCCCAACACCAACCACACGGTTGCTTAACATCAAGTGATCCACTGGGAACTGGTGCATTCAACGTGCCATCGCCGCTGGCTGAAGAAGATAAAAATGAAAGTCCAGAAAGAGAAGCCCACGACAAGCTATTTAAAAATTCAAAACGGAATCTGCTATACGTACGGGTAATTCTTTATTTAATTCCTTCTTTATTCTTAATTATAATCGCCTCTACTCATGCAAAGTTTTTATAAGAGATTAATCCTAGCAAGACACCAGTTCGAGATGTCTAATGGCGTTAAATGTAATCGTTAGTGTTCGCAGTTAATTGGAGAAAATAGCTAGTCGTCCAATTAGATAATGGGAATGGTATTAGTATTAGCAATAGTTCAGTTTTATCAAGTGTTTTGCTAGATGTTTTCGTTTTGCATCTTGTTGATAAGATGTTGAACAGTTGTACGGCATTAAGAAGAAAGGAACCATATAAAATGTAAATTTCAATCGACCAAGAGATTTTTTTCAATCCCTGTTCCTTTTTTTTTTAATTTTTAACCCACTTTTGTCTTTTCTTGTTTTTCAAGTTTTTGTCTTTCGTGGGACCTCTCTCAAGGTGTTATATTTTTGTATTGATCCGATGATCTTAAGGTACTCCAGCATGGCTTTCACTCCCTCACCCTCAGGCTCGTCAAGAAGGGAGGGCTTGCAGCTTAAGTTCAATAGAGTTTCCACACGATTTTATTCTAATAAATAAAACAATTTTTGTAGTTAATGTTTTAAAAATATTTTATAATATTTCTACATGTAGGTATTTCAAAAGAAAGCTAGAAATGCTAGACTGCGTGGGAAGAGAAAGACTCTATTGCTGCAACTTCAAAGATGACATCAAGAACACAGCTGGTCTCACTTTCATCTCTCATCGGACATTCCTCATCCATTTCACCTCCAATGACTTTCATGCTTTTCACTATTAGTTTGTGTATTCTATTCTTGATCATTCGCTATAACTATCTAATTTTTCTTACGTGCATAACTTTGCACGTTGAGCAAATTTGATTTGAGAGTCCGACAGTATTGAAAGTCGTAGAAGAGTAATTTTATTTATTTCCCACTAGCGGGATACCCGCGAGCTTTTCATCGCTCAGTTTTCGGCCAAAAATTTCGAATTTCTTGAATAACTCGCGAACGGCTGGTTTTAGGAAACTTTAACCTAGCCTATAACCACCGCCATAAAAATATGAACCTGTGTACAAAATTTCAAGTTTCTAATACGACTTACCGTTTAGACGACAACCTCTTACAGACAGACAAACAAACAAACAAACAAACAGAAAGCCTCTCTTACTAATAAGATTACCTTCCAGTTTCCAGTCCATCCTACTAAATCATCAGCAATGTCATTTAACTTTGGATTCTCCTTCAAGTAGGGCAGTAAAGGCGCTATGCCACTGAGACAACATGAAACTCAAAGAATTCAGTGTAGCACATCTTGCCTCAGTGTAATTCCGCTTGTTGCCGCAGTGCAATTGTGTCTTTATGAACTTTTATTTCTTTTCTATTAATACTTTTCAATTGTCCACTGGCTACCGCGTTAATCTCTTCATTGATCTCATCTGCAGTTTGTTACCCTGTCGTCATTAACGTCTTGGTGAATGCTCCCGATACAGGGTGTTCCAGAGATATTGGGTACACAGGTAGAACTCCCGTCACTAAAGACCTTAATAAGGCCTTCGGCACATTGGAAAAGTAGTCGCACGACTTTTAGTAGTGCGGAGTAGCGGGATGCCGTCTGAAAATCCAAACCTATGAAAATGATACAGACCTTTCACGCTAAAGGAGACCTAAGTTGCACGACTCCACTGTGAGTACTAATCATAGGATTCATTAGAAAATTTGTTAGACTGTCAACCTATGAAAATGATACAGACCTTTCACGCTAAAGGAGACCTAAGTTGCACAACTCCACTGTGAGTACTAATCATAAGATTCATTAGAAAATTTGTTAGACTGTCGCATGCCGGGCCAAAAAGACTTTCCAGTCCCATCCCAGCAGGTTAAACAAAGTTCTATTCTACCAGTCAAAATATCAGTTTGTAAACCAAATTGTTTCATCCATGAAACTCAAAGAATTCAGTGTAGCACATCTTGCCTCAGTGTAATTCCGCTTGTTGCCGCAGTGCAATTGTGTCTATAAGAACTTTTATTTCTTTTCTATTAATACTTTTCATTTTCAATTGTCCACTGGCTACCGCGTTAATCTCTTCATTGATCTCATCTGCAGTTTGTTACCCTGTCGTCATTAACGTCTTGGTGAATGCTCCCGATACAGGGTGTTCCAGAGATATTGGGTACATAGGTAGAACTCCCGTCACTAAAGACGTTAATAAGGCCTTCGGCACATTGGAAGAGTAGTCGCACGACTTTTAGCAGTGCGGAGTAGCGGGATGCCGTCTGAAAATCCAAACCTATGAAAATGATAAAGACCTTTCACGCTAAAGGAGACCTAAGTTGCACGACTCCACTGTGAGTACTAATCATAGGATTCATTAGAAAATTTGTTAGACTGTCGCATGCCGGGCCAAAAAGACTTTCCAGTCCCATCCCAGCAGGTGAAACAAAGTTCTATTCTACCAGTCAAAATATCAGTTTGTAAACCAAATTGTTTCATCCGGTTAGGCGCTTTAACTATGTGATAAAACATGTCGTTCGCGCCGGTAAACCAATTCCATTGTCAACAAGATGACCCACCCGGTTGTGCAAAGTATGTACTTAACTCTTTGTGTGTTTACGTTCGTGAGTGTGTCATTTAAGTCGAGTTGAACTTCTAGGAAGAGCTCTCTCGTAGTGAGCATTACGATAAATAAATGGTCTAATGACTTGAGTGTTACTATAAGGAATGATCCCAGTGTTACTATAAGGGCAAAGAGATCCTAATAATTAATAAACAGTTCAAGCACTGTGGGAACATCCAACTTGTTAACTAGTTTGTTGTTTGTACGGATGATATCCACTAAACTTACAAGTACCTACATAATTGTGTATGCTTTGTACGGCGTGGTTAGCGATTAGCATTTCCTTCATTTCTTCGCCATGCAGGTTGTTTGTTTTGCGAGATTCACTAAACTTACAAGTACATAATTGTGTATGCTTTGTACGGCGTGGTTAGCGATTAGCATTTCCTTCATTTCTTCGCCATGCAGGTTGTTTGTTTTGCGAGATTTTGTTGTGTATCCCGTAACTATGTTGTGTAGAAGTGTCTTTCACTATATTGAAAACATGTTTGGATGTTTCTTTCACTATGTCAAATGCTTGTTTGGACGTCACATGTTTGTGTTCTTTGGAGACAGTCTCAAAGAGATTGTTTAAGGCTTTGACAGGTGTGATTTAGAGCTGGATTGTTGCGGCAGCTTCCGTTTTGTCTACGGATAGCTGGCTCACTTAATCGTAAGAAAAAGAAGAGATAAAAGAAGAAGAAGACGAAAAAGAAGGAGGAGGAGAAGAAGAAAATATGAAGATCCAAATCGTAGTTTCACATTCCTTCAGCATTTCTGAACATCTTCTTCTCATATTCCATCTGGGTACTTAATATTTCTTTCTATTTCATATTTTGGACACGGTACACCGATTACCAGGACAACTTCTATAGTAGAAATAACAACAACTAGCAATAATACGTATAGTAGTAGAAACAACAACAAAAAACGCAATCTTAGTAATAATAATTATAGTAGTTGTAGTAGTAGTAGTAGCAGCAGCAGCAGCAGCAGCGGCAGAAAAACAAAAACAACAACAACAACAACAACAACAACAACAACAACAACAACAACAACAACAACAATCGAAGGTTCGAGTTCTGTTGGGATGCGAATAACACTTTGGTAAATGTTGAACCCTTCATGCTAAAGTTAGAATATACCGTTCTAGCTAATGTCAACTTGATCAATAACATATCAAGATAGCTGGTTTTATACTTTTTATGATTCTGAGGTATGTAAAGGTTCGAGTTCTGTTGGGATGTGAATAACACTTTGGTAAATGTTGAACCCTTCATGCTAAAGTTAGAATATACCGTTCTAGCTAATGTCAACTTGATCAATAACATATCATTGGACGATAGGTACGTCTGAACGATTTGTAGAAAAATTAGCAACACCAAGGACAAGAAGTTTACTCCTTAAGGACAAGAAGTTTACTCCTTTCAATAGCCACAAATAATATGTTAACCATTTTATCAGATATTTTGTCTGCGAATTTAATTAGCTTTGAACTTTGGTGATTCCATTTGACCCTACACAGTTACACAGATGGTTAAATATGTATGTAACTAATTTCATTATTGGTTGCTATACCACCCGAATTTGACCCCATGTAAAACGCCAACCTGATCAAAATTGACCCCAAAGAGTCTCGCCAAATTTCTCTCAAGTCTCCAAATAACATGTTTTTCTACCGTTTCTACCATGTCTTCCCCTATAAATTTAATTTGGTTATCAATTTATCCTGTTATTACAAACGAATAATCTGTCAAAAACATTCTCCGCCCATACTGCACATGGTTGCAGTCAATTAGCCAAATTTATTGGTCCCCCCGTTCGATGATTCGGCCAGGTCAAATTTTCACCTCGACCTGTGAACGCAATCCTTCTGACCCCTAGCAAGGTTAAGTCAAATACCGAAATGCAAAAACACACACACATACAGCATCCACTATTAAAAAAAAAACTATAATAAAGAACCACTAAAAAAAACTGGTTTTTCAAAACCAGAAATATAAACTCAGAGATGTTACCTCTTCTTTAAATAAAAGCTAAAAACATGCGCGCTCCAGCAGGTGAACAAAATGAAGAATTCGATTCTGTCTGATTCGAGACTTTAGAGTTAGGAGGAACAACTTTGGAGAAAGAAACTTAAGAGAAAATGATAAGGATAATAATGGTAATGAATTAATGATGAACGGAAGAGAAGCAGGAGAATATGGATATAAAAGGTCTAAAGATTGGAGGTTAAGATAAAAAAAAAATCTGTCTTTTTGGGGATAGCCATCATACTTTATATTTTATCGGTTTTATCTTCATTTGCTTTGTATCCATTTCTTTTTGTAAGGAATTTTCTGAAATGCTGAAGAAATCCACCGAAAGAAATCTTTAAGAAACAACATGATGATTAAATCCCAACTAGGTATTTAACTATTTGAAAATCTTCAAGCAATTTCTAGCGAAAAGTTGTATTTAAAATAACTTTTTTAAACCTTTTCTAAAAAAGTTCATCCTTGGACAAGGAACAATTTAGCCAAAACCAAAAACCTAACTTAGTTGCTGATACTTAGGTACATGATTACTAACTACGTACATACAAAAATGTTGTCAAACAGTAGGTGGTAAATCAAAGATAGGTACCCCCAAAATTAGGCAGGTTTACCCTGGTGAATAGTAAATTAAAGATGCCCTCATAAAGTACCTAGTGAACAAGTTAGCTTTTCTAACCTGTTCTAAATCTTTATTCATTTTGTTTTAAACCAGTTGCAGACTTTGTAGATCATTTAAAAATACTTCTGACTGGCAAAATAGGAACTGTAAGTCGGAAGATTGGAGGTTAAGATAAAAAAAAAATCTGTCTTTTTGGGGATAGCCATCAAGCCATCATACACTTTATCTTTTATCGGTTTTATCTTCATTTGCTTTGTATCCATTTCTTTTTGTAAGGAATTTTCTGAAATGCTGAAGAAATCCACGGAAGGAAATCTTTAAGAAACAACATGATGATTAAATCCCAACTAGGTATTTATTTGAAAATCTTCAAGCAATTTCTAGCGAAAAGTTGTATTTAAAATAACTTTTTTAAACCTTTTCTAAAAAAGTTCATCCTTGGACCTCAACCACGATAATTTTCAATTTTAACTTCAGGCACTTCATCTTGAAGAATCTTCTTCTTCTAATGGTTTCGAACATTCTCTTTCCCAAATTCTACATCATCATTACTATGCTAACCATACTTGTGTCGATTCTCTGATTTCTGGTGCTATCTCGGGTCGTGAAATCGAGATATCGTTATCCTTACTCTGGTCCAAGTTGGGGACATTCATGGTTTTTGCCACATCTTTCAAATTGGCTGAACATTCTCTTCCCAAATTCTACATCATCATTACTATGCTAACCATAATACTTGTGTCGATTCTCCGATTTCTGGTGCAATCTCGGGTCGTGAAATCGAGATATCGTTATCCTTACTCTGGTCCAAGTTGGGGACATTCATGGTTTTTGCCACATCTTTCAAATTGGTTTTACTTAACATACAAATGATATATTCAAATCTCTGTTCTTTTATATGGTTTGACTTGGTGGATTTACAAGCTCAAGCCAGCATTAGCACAAATAGGCTTGCGCATGCCTAGGTATACACCCATATTTAGGAGAAAAACACACACACACACACACACACACACACACACACACACACACACACACACACACACACACACACACACACACACTAGCCCTCAACTAATGCTACAGCATTAATGCCAAACATCTGATTGTCCAAAATTTTCTTAGGACTGGCTTGAGAGCAAGAATTTTCGTTCATATGGGTGTAATTTTCTTTGGGAATCATCCATATTATTCCATACCTATTCCATTTTTTCGAATAGTGAGAAACGTGAATTTACTTTCGTGACATTCCAAATTCCGAGTTCAAAATTTGAAATGTCATTGCAATTACGAATATCACCCCATTCGTCAATTTGATTCCTTATAGTTTATCCCCTCAACGAATTTTTATCATTTTTTGTCTGACTATTTTTTTTCACCATTTTTTGTCTGAATATTTATTTTTTTCTTCTATTTTATCAATTTTTGCCCGATTTTTTTTCTTTTGATCTGCAATTCCGCACACATACAAGGTTACTTGATTTTGGCATTATCAGTTGCATCAATTCTGCAATCAATTAATTTAACAAACGCAATCTTGGTAATAATACTTTAGTAGAAGTAGCAGAAACAACAACAACAAACACCAGGAATGATATAGAAACAACAACAGTCGTATTCATATCAGTATCAGCAGACACTCCAGCGAGCAGGTTAATCTTCGTGAAGACTTCCATGTTGTCGTAGAGATAGTAATTTGGTCGAGGGTCACTGAACACGGTACGGACACAAGTTTGACCTGTCCAGTTTGGATAAGGTCGACCATGCTGTCTATTGTTAGTTACCTGACTATCTTTCTTCTTTTTTTTTATTAGATATTTTATCCATTTATTTATTCGATTTCATTTTTATGGCAGGATTCTCACCTAGGACAATATCTAATGTATACTATTTACTTGAAACTTTGATGGACTTTCTGATCTGCAGACTTATTTTTTTTATTAGATATTTTATCCATTTATTTATTCGATTTTATTTTTATGGCAGGATTCTCACCTAGGACAATATCTAATGTATACTATTTACTTGAAACTTTGATGGACTTTCTGATCTGCAGACTTAGAAGGACAGCTTTGGTTCGATATTTGAAGGAAACTGGTTCGATATTTGAAGGAAACTTTTAACCCAAAAATGCCTAGCGTTACGTAAAAAGGTGGCACTTTGACAGCCGATTGTGGGAAGTCAGTAGGTTAGTACCTACATAAGTTGTAAATTTTGTCAATCGAAAGACGATACACTGGCAAGACTGTGTCGTTTTCTATTACCTTTTTAGTGGACTGTACCCTCTATCAAAACTTCAGAAGACTATCTGAGTCAGAAGACTGGCAGAGTAACTCACCAATGATGATGAACAATGTAAGGTTATGATAGTCATGAAGGAAGTGATTTGGAGACACATATTTGATTAACACGTGGTGCAGAATTTTGATGAGTCGATGGACCGACAAGAATAGCTCGGATTTTTCTGATTCCCTTGTCATGGAATTTGGCAAGATGAACAGAGTGAACAGTTTTCCTCTGCTTTTCTGGACTTCCTACACTGTCTTTTATAGTTTTAATTAATAATTTAATATTAATAATTAGATCGCTGTTTTTATGTACTATGGAGTTTTCTTAATGCCTTTATAACAGGCTTTTTTTTCTCTCCAAGCTACTGGAACCATATTGATATTGGATTCATATTACCTATAACTACCTAAGTATTACCTAGGTATTATTATGAACACCTAGCTAATATCTATCTACTTATTATAATAGGTAATTTAAATGGACACTTACCCTCTCGTCTCATTCCCATTTTGAGACATTTTTTAAGTCTACAATATTGACATTGGTTCCTATGGTGTTGATCTATTGGACAATTTCTACTCCCCCTACACGAGTAGGTGAGATTCCGCCGTACACTTCTCTTGAAGAAGCTTTTACATCCTGGAAAACAAGAAAAGAAATTCAGAATTAGAACATTGGTACATCATGGAAAACAGGAAAAAAAATCAGGATTAGACCATTGGAATATCCTGGAAAACAAGAAAAGAAATTCAGAATTAGAACATTTGTACATCATGGAAAACAGGAAAAAATTCAGAATTAGACCATTGGAATATCCTGGAAAACAAGAAAGAAAGCCAGAATTAGAAACATTGGTACATACTGGAAAACGGAAAAAATTTCAGAATTAGAAACATTTTGGTGGATCCTGGAAAGCAAAAGGGAAAGAAATCCAAAATCCAGAATTGGATCATTGGTACATCCTGGAAAACAAAATCCTAGAAAGCAGTCCAGTATTAGTACATTGGTTGGGTTGGTTGGAGTTGGAAGAGCTCTTTTGGAGAATCCTGTCACGCTAAATAAAGCCGAAAAAGACCTTATTTTTCTTGCTGGAAAGAGTCCAACAAATTTGATAGAATATCGTAGTGTACTCCACACTTTTTGATAGAAATATTGCATTGTCATCCAAGATGTAGCAACTTTCAAGGCAATCGGTCCACTAGGAGTGGCTCAAAAGTTAGCTACAAAATATTCAATTAAAGCTATCTCCACTAACATTAATGTCACAAAAGATCTAACCAGGTCGCAGTGACCAAGGGCGTTTATTAAAGCCGATGGCCCTACCTGTACCAATACCAATCCACTAACATTAAAATAGTTTGAGAAGTTGGTACATTTGACATCTCCACTAACTGTTTGGTAGTTGAGGACTCTGGTCATATTGACATCTCCACTAATAGTTTGGTATTTCAAGACTTGGTTGTTTTGACATCTCCACTAACAGTTTTCTAATTCAAGAAATCGGTACATTGTCTCCACTCAAAGGTCTGTAGCTCAAGAATTTGATACCTTTTCTGGCATCTCCACTAACAATTTCACAGGAACGAGACGTATACGTATAACCCTTATCCCCAGACTAACATTTTTCCAATACTAAACCTCCAACTGATATGGTACATTGTCTCCACTAAAAGTTTGGTGTTTCCAGACTTTGGTACATTGTCTCCACTCAAAGGTCGGTAGTTCAAGAATTCGATACCTTTGGTTATTCTGGCATCTTCACTAACAATTTCACAGCCAAGTGTAGCCCTAATCCCCACAGTAACATTTTTCCAATACTAAATTCCCAACCCGATATAGCAATGATACTGTTGATAGCAGCAGCGTTAGTATCAACTATCAAGTTGTTGAGTTGTCATATCATTGACCCCAGCGAGGTTAATTCCAACGTAGACGAGGCATATTTGCACATACTTGAACTCAGTAGCCAAGTTCCGTATTGGAGTGTTTTTTTTCCAAGGGGTTTTTAAAGTCACTGAATAACTGTTCTTTGGAGTTTTGTTGTACGTTTATGGATTGCCATGAAGCCAGGAGGCAGACTGGCGTCCAGTAACATTCCAGTCAAGTTGGACAAAATGCACCTTTGTACACTGTACAGCTATAAATCCAAATTGATTCTGGCCAACTGGACTGGAATGTTACTGGCCCCCAATTACTCGAGGCCAGTAACTGGACTGCCTAATGGCCTCATCTAATCCAGCCATTAGAGTAGTCATAAGGTGCGTATACACTGCAGTCAACAGATGTCGATCAACATTGACTGGATTGTAAAACAATGGGCTAAAAACCACTGTTTTGGAATCAGGGGACCCTAGCTAAAACGGATACTTCCACCTATTTCCCGATTTTGAAATTTTGGACTCCTCTCCGAAAACTAATCTCCAAGCTAAGCTTCGGTGAACCATTTTCGAATTATTGCAATCAAAGTGCTAGAACTGCTGGATGTACATTCCGAACATCGTACAATCAATGAGAATTAAGAACAACAAAGCCCTCACGAGAGCAACCGGCACAAATTAGCGAACTCATAAAAATAACTGCACACCGATTAGCGACTTCTCACACGACAAATGAAATTATCAATCTGTCAGTCAATCACTTCCCGATGTAAACAAGACGTTATCAACTTATATTAACAAGACAGGTGAAACAAAAAAACATCTGATAACCTAACCTTATGTTTACAAATATTAGTTAAACGAATTAATACATGTAATAATACAATTAAAACATGTAAAAAACCTAATGTATATTCCTGAAATTTAATATACAAGAACATGACTGAAGCAGACAGACCTAATATACATAATAATATTAGTGAAATAATAATATGTATACCTACATGTAATAAACCTAATGTATAGGTATATTAGGTACCTAGTAGTGAAATATAATATACATATGATAAAAATATTAATAAATGATGTTTTAATGTGTATATGTTACACTTTACAATAACAACACTTGCTGATAGGGTAATAGGTGTATTAATAGAGCTACTTGTCTTAATGGCAAATTATAGGATGACATCTCTTGACACCGTCTTGACACTGTTTATCAAAATATTCTCGTCATTCCAACGTTCAGACACTCCAACGCTTCATTGAGCTAACCAAACAATTAGTAGTAGTTCTAATAGAGTACCCAAATATGCAGGCATTCTTGATTATTATTAGTGTCCATAGTGATAAGACTGATAAGAAGACTATTTCTAAAGGGTTGTTTACATGCAAATTTCATTTCAAAGGTTGTTTGTACCTTGCGAATCATTTTTTCAAGGGTGTCTTTACACCTTGCGGAATCTCTTTATAGGTCACGTGCTACAACTAGCATTTCCTTAAAGGGTTATGTACTTGTTCACATCCTACGAATTCTCTTCAAAGAGTTATTTGCACCTTGCGAATTGTGTTCAAAGGGTTGTTGCTTTGAGAACAATATTTTTATCTGATCGTGTGGATATTGTGTGAAATGTCACAATCGAGAGGGCTAATAAGTGTACATATATCTATTTGATGAAATGGGTTTTGAAGATGAAGAAGATTTCAAGGGATAAAAATAGCTGAGCTTTATACAAAAAAAGCCCACTCTGAGGCTTAGATGTAGGGACAACTGCCCCAAAAGATGAGTTAGGCTTATGCGAATCTATGAAGGGATACAAATAACAGATATAATAATCGTTAAATTGAGGCCTTTGGCGAAACGTTTGGGCGATGACAATAAAACCAGATTGGTTCATGAAGGCATCGAGGAATCTCTATGTGTAAATGAAGAGCGAAGTCTAGATCCACCGGACATATTACAGGATATTCCACAGACGTCTAGAGACCTCAACTTCGTCAAGAATTCTTTGCCTATGAGCAACCAGCCGTTCTCAGAATTGGTAGAGATGATGGTCGATGTGCAAGGAATTCAAAAGAAGGGATCAGACAAAAGAGTTGTTGCTGTTGTAGCGGCTTCAGCTGTACGTAGCCGAATGCTAATGGCAGAGTAAAGGAAGGATTTTTCTCTGCCATACACCAGGGTGATTATCTCTAGCCATGTTTAATTGGCTCGTCCTAACATCTCGAGTGAAATTGGGGGAATGAGAAAATGTGTCTACGCCAGTTGAAAAATTGAACAACCTTGCGGAATGAATTGAGCAATAAATAAATTTAAATGATTTGAGAAAGACAGCCTTTCCGAGAGCAAACCTTAAGTTTATGTTTAGGATAAAGTTCACCCCCGGGCGGAAATTGAAACTGTGACCTAGCGCATACGAGAACTAATACCACTGCCAAAATCTAGTCGAACACCTTGCTCTGAGAACCTCCGTCTGGACCCAGTGAATAATAGCATGGAAATTATGCCGTCCCCACTCCGCAGCAGTGTGTGTGGTATCAGTGCATTTCTTACATACTATTTAAATGCTGCATCCATTAAACCAACATTGAAGCGGGATTTTATACGTTCCACACATAAATTATAACGTGGACATCTCGTAGAAAACGCTGGTAATTGAATACTGAACCATGTCTGACTGTCGTAAATTAATGCACATTTTCTTTACGCATATTCTGTGAGATGATGTACAGTTGGCTTACACACATTTATACTCGTATCAGTTGTATATCTCAAAGAAATAACTAAGTACATCTGCAGAAGATCCAGGTCAGAGAACAGTTTTTGGAGAGACAAAAACTGCATTTTGCTTATACTCGTTTTGATCTAGATGTTATGGGAGTAGGGAAACAAAACGGCTTGAAATAAAGAGCATCGTTTCGGAGTTGCGACAGCCTCAAAAACCTCACAGAATGATCTGAAATTTATATGTAAAAACTTCTCAATGAACTGCTGCAGCTGTAGAAATTTGGGAGTATGGGTGTTTTGGTGGTGATGAAAGTTATCACATTCAGTGATGAAAGTTATCACATTTTTCTTGATCAAATAGGAACTTATCCCAAAAGCAGCTGGTAACCTACAAAAAACATCAATCGTTAGTATGATCTGTTGACATTATCATCTGCCCTCCTTCCCAGGCCAAGTGAACTAGTACCGCATTTGCCTGTCCCTCCAATAGCGACGAAAGATCAACTATCTCTTGAACCCAATATCGACTATCTCCTGAACCATTAGTGGAAGTGTGTTCACGCTTCAAATCCAGCATGTTATCGAGATTCCAAAGATATATATCTTTGGAATCTTTGGATATATCCAGTTGTGTAGAAACCAAACCATCTTCTCTAACACCTTATTATAAATTACAAGACGATTATTTCTTCGGTCTTCTTCTCTTTTTTTCCTTGATTCTTCTTTCGCCTCGTATTCGTGAGACTTGTTATTCACAATCCGTGTTCTTCTTCTACTACTACGTCTTCTTCTTCTTCTTCTTCTTCTTCTTCTTCTTCTTCTTCTTCTACTACGTCTTCTTCTTCTTCTTTGATACTCCTTCTAGTCCTTCTTTATGATCATCTTATTCTTTTTCTTAATATTCTTCAATACTTCTTCTTCTTCCTTCTTGTCCCTCTTCTTCTTCTTCTTCTTCTTCTTCTTCTTCTTCTTCTTCTTCCGGAATCTTTGGATATATGTATCAAGTTGTGTAGAAACCAAACCATCTTCTCTAACACCTTATTATAAATTACAAGACGATTATTTCTTTGGTCTTCTTCTCTTTTTTTTTTCCTTGATTCTTCTTTCGCCTCGTATTCGTGAGACTTGTTATTCACAATCCGTGTTCTTCTACTACTACGTCTTATTCTTCTTCTTCTTCTTCTTCTTCTTCTTTGATACTCCTTCTAGTCCTTCTTTATGTTCATCTTATTCTTTTTCTTAATATTCTTCAATACTTCTTCTTCCTCCTTCTTGTCCCTCTTCTTCTTCTTCTTCTTTTTTCTTCTTCTTTACTTCTTATGAATAATCTCAGCTCGTCTCTTCGGTCTCGTATATTCTTGTTGAATTCAATGATGACACACATTCGCCAAGATGACCAAGATGTATCTTCGTCTTTTCTGAGAGATCCCTTCAAGTCTTTTCTATACGATCCAGTGGCTTCGTTTAAATCTTTAGATCTTCTACGGAATAGGTAGGGGTCCGCTTCAGAGATATACGAGAATCCACTTATACCTGATTGGAGAATCCACTTTGAAAACCGGCGAATCTGTTGAACTTGCAGAATTTCAGTTTTAATAAAAATCTCTATACTTACGTATGTTGTCACTTGCGATCGAGTAGAAGTTAAGACATGAAATTTATAGATGTGTATTGAGTGGGGAACAACATTATTTGTGACAATCATTTACGTTTACATACATATGCTCAACAGAATTAAAATATTAAAATTCATTTTGCTAATGTTATCTCTTGCAAAAGCACCAGCTATGAGCAATAAGCCAGCTGTTTTGGCAGTGTATCCATCTAAGGTGCTACTTCAGTACTGACCCAAATTTTCAAAGCATTGTCTCGATTCTAAATAGACGATAATAAATACATTGTTTCAAAGCAGTCCAGCGGACAGGGTGGGCGAACAAAAGTTCCCACAACACACCTTTACTAGCTCCACTAATACCAGTATTCTAGCCACTAGAACTAATATTGCCACCCTGAACAATACGTTATTTTTCTATTATAAGAATCCAAAACCATATATCGCCAAAGGCAATCCCAGCACATATCCTATATACGTGTTTATGCCTTTAAGATTGCTTAAATGGACGTCGAACTATGCAGCGTTATTATACGGATAAGAGAGGTTGTGGGTGTAAACTTTAACTTCGTGATATCTTGGCTTATCTTATTAAGCGAGAGAAATTCTCTCACACACAGCTGAGAGCTTGGGCAAGGAGAGAATGGTTTCTTGTGTTTGAGAATTCGTACAGGATGTTGAAAACTCTGACACCCTCCTTGGAGCGATTTTCTAGTTTTTGACGACTTTGATGATGTTTTGACAGCTTTGGGATTGGTGAGTTGAAAGAAATAAGAACAGAATCTCTTTAACAATTTAACATGTTCTGTGATGGAGTAAGTGTCTATGATTAATATGTGCCAACTGATAAGCTGATAAAACATAATTATCCGTCAATGACTGAGGGAGAACCTTTTTTTCCCTGAGGCTCCTTTTCATTTTCAACACAGATTTTGTCGTACCCTTTTACTAGATCCGTGTAATAATGGATAAAGATTCCAATATCCTTAATCTCTCAGTCTTCTCTTAACTGTTTTTACGAATACGCTTAGAGTCTTTCTGTTACGGTGTAACCTATGGGCGAACGATGCCTTGTTGTTTCTGTTTGGTCTATCTTTTAAATCATTCAGTCAATTTCACTTTCAGTTCATTCAATAATGGCTTGGAATGATTTTTGATTTGCCTGCGTGAACTAAGCTTTTATAGCTTCGCCAGTTAGGTGGATCAAATTTGTAGTGAGGAGGTTGGACTGTCTTGTCAATTTGTAATTCCCTCCGTTTAGAATTTTAGATTTGATAGTTGAATAAAAAAGTCGGTTTGAAGAATAGTTAACTATCTCATTGGGTAATACTCCTAATAACTTTGTATCTCTGCACAAGGGGTTGGAGAGTCGATTCAGATCTTGATTGTTTTGTTTATTGGAACGGCTTTTAGGGCCATTTAACAAAAAAAAAAAAAAAAAAAAAAAAAAAAAAAAAAAAAAAAAAAAGGGCAATATGAATAATATTTAGATAGGTTATCTGTTCCTACGTAGAGTCACAAGTCACAAGTTAACCTTCAACCAGACTAAAGGTGAGGTTAGGTAGTCGTATGATAATGATATTAACGCAAATCGTCGAGATACTAGATATTTTAGAAGTAGAATATGGTTCTGTAGAGGTATATCCAACACATATTCAACATATACAAGGAGTGTGATAAATTTTTATGAGACCTGTCAGGTCATTGTGTATTACTTCCTTGTTTGTGGATATTCGCAGAGACTTTGGTTAGTCTGCGGAGTACACGTGTAAACTTTGGTTTATTACATGGTTTTTTGCTTGTCTTTATTTTTAGCATAATGTATGCAACTAGTTTATGCACATCACGACTCATGATTTTACCTCTGGGAAATTCATCTCCTGATTACCAGCGAGGTTTCTATGAATTTTTCCTTCCTCCTTCGTCTTAACCTTAACTTCTAGTAGGCACTTATTATCTTGCTCAATAGAGTTTCTGTGCAGTTTATGCACATCACGACTCATGATTTTACCTCTGGGAAATTCATCTCCTGATTACCACCGAGGTTTCTATGAATTTTTCCTTCCTCCTTCGTCTTAACCTTAACTTCTAGTAGGCACTTATTATCTTGCTCAATAGAGTTTCTGTGTTCAACTATTGAGCAGTTATTTGTGTTGTTGTTTGGATATCCTATTATCCATTTATGTACAATATGTGCTTTTAGGAATTGATTAGCATTTGAAAGGATCGTTTTATACCACTTATTAACGTTAGTAGTATCAATATTAAACGAGTATTACTAACAAAAGTATCAGAATTATACATAGAGTATTATTAATAAAATAATGAGATATTGTGACAACCAATGCTTGACAAAAATTCAATATCCTCCTCACTGATGACAATCTGTTCCGATTTCTTTCCAAGGTTCGCATTGATTTTAAATCGCTCCTCTTCGTGTTGTTGTTTGGATATCCTATTATCCATTTATGTACAATATGTGCTTTTAGGAATTAATTAGCATTTGAAAGGATCGTTTTATACCACTTATTAACGTTAGTAGTATCAACATTAAACGAGTATTACTAACAAAAGTATCAGAATTGTAGAGTATTTAATAAAATAATGAGATATTGTGACAACCAATCCTTGACAAAAATTCAATATCCTCCTCACTGATGACAATCTGTTCCGATTTCTTTCCAAGGTTCGCATTGATTTTAAATCGCTCCTCTTCCAAATCCAGAATCACGCCGGGGGTTTCGCTCAATGCGAGTTCCTTAATTGCTGATTGTTCCAACTCATTGAATAGCTCAGCGTCACTTTCAGTAATATCGATGATCTCAACAGGAGTCTTCTTGTAAATCTTTAGCCTTGAGGCTCTGAAATTCAAAACGATTTCTTCTTAAACGCACATCCATCGTTTAAGAAGGTAAATACTAATACAGGCTTGAGTTCTGTTTTTCCCATTGTTCACGAAAATTGTTTGTATGATTTTGAAACAAGACTTTGTTAGAATTAGGTCTCTAATATTATTGTTATTATGTGGATGTTTGGCTAGTATCAAAAATAATTTGCATAAATGCTTGATTATAACTTATTAACTTAATAATTAATTAACTATCTCTATTTTATTTTTCCATGATAATACTCTGGCTTTCTATATCCCTTTTCCATTACCATTACTTTTAGGAATTTCTTTTCATAGGTGTAGAAACTTTGAAAGAACATCGGATACCTAAAGAGATACTCGTATGTAAGGTACATATATCTAGCATTTTCCCAATATGGTATCACGAATCAGGTACAAAGTTCTTTGGGTAAATTGTGCTCATCACGACCGATAATCTCACCAGTGCTAGTAACCATCATCTTTGTGGCCACGGTTTGATCAAGTTACCCCGGTCCGCGCTAATGATTAATCTCCAAGCAACAAAATAATTTTAAAAATACCTCCTCACATGTTCCTTCGTCTAACAATAATGGAAATAATTAATGATTCTACTGACCTTCTAAAAAAGAAAAAAAGATGATAATGTCAGAAGGGTTATCAATCTCGAATGGAGAGAGATTAGAGGAACTTGCTATGGATGATGTGATTATAGGAATAAGATGATAATGTCAGAAGGGTTATCAATCTCGAATGGAGAGAGATTAGAGGAACTTGCTATGGATGATGTGATTATAGGAATGCCAGGTACGAGTGAATTTGATCAAGATGTAGTAAAACCTACTGAGGAAGACATGGTAGAAATAATGGCAGAAGTTGTAAAAGTTGAAGAGAAAGGAAGTTGCGAACATTGTTTGAATATGTTTTTACTACATGTTGGAATTACCCCTTGTGTTTTAGGGAGATAAGAGGCCGAAGAATCATCACGACATGCTAATTCCTGTGACGGCAACAATTAATTTTCGGTGAAAGTATTATCATAGTATATTTGTTGCAAATGTTGCAATTGTTTTGTATTTGTTAAGCTGTTATTTTTGCTAATTTTAGGAGACTTTTAGTTAAATAATGGGCTTTTAAAACTTCTCATATCTAATTTTACCCAAATCTGTCTCTGCTAGCGCCCTTTAGAGAGGTAACTAGTCCCACTGTTCCACTAATAACTTCACAGGATTTCGGTCAAGTCTGTCAAACGTCGTTAGAATGAGAAATGATCCGAATAAGAAATGTTTTGGTTTTCTTATTCACTTCATCTTGAATATTCTGATATATTGCTTACCATCTTTTCACCCTCTGAGGTTGCTTCAAAAATGTTCTCTTTTTTATGTACCCAGAGGTGTTATTTACCTTTATTTTTCTTGGGAGCAATAAAAAAAATCTGTTTTGTGTTGTTTATTTTGTCTGGAGCTCTTCACAGACAATGAGACGTATCCTTTTCATAATACACCCAGACACTCATTTAGAGCCTGATTTCTTCTTTTTTTGTTCCTCTCATTTTATTGTCAAATGCATCAACTCCATGTATGCTTTTGTTTTAATAGGGTTTTCTTTTTTAACTGCCCTTTTATGATCCTTGGGATTGTGGTCTGAAAAAAACATAAACATACGAACAGGTCCTACTTTATTTTCTCCGGTGTCTTTTGATTCTTTTGTTTCGGCAGATGTGTTTGCGCCTTTGACGGCATGCCGACAAGGGAGACTTTCAAAGGTGTTAATTGAGTTTTCCGTCGGCTGCGGCTTTTTGTTTATAGTAGCATGAATCTTACCTAGACTTACTCCGATCCCTAGAGTTTTTATTTTACATTGAAAAGGTATTTTCTATTGCCGACCCCCCAGGAGTGCTAGTATCAAGGCCGAAGACTCCATTAAATGCCTGGAAAATTTATTAACATGTTATGCATGGACTTGAATTTGAATATGATAAACTTTTATCTCAACTGAAGGTAAAATGGAAAATGGATAAAACATTTTCAACAAGGATGTTGTCTAGGAATTAATTTAATACATAAGATTTTTATTTTAATATTTTATGGTTTGCTCCTGTACTTAGTAGAGGACCTCTACAGATTAGATGATTGGTTTCCGGATTTATAATTTCCCAGAAATTAGAATTTAAAATTTATCCTTAATAGATAAAAATATTAGAGAAATTTAGTATGAAACGCAATCTTAAATTTCTACTGCTCTTTTGGTTTTTTAATGCACCTGAGAAAGGATGATTGCATTTTTTTATGTGGCACTGGGAAATATTTTTCTCCTTGAAACATTAGTAATTTTTTTTTTTTTTTTTCATTATTATTAGGTATTGCTTTTTTTCAAGTAATTTTTTGTACAAGTTTTTACTAATGTTATACAAATCATATGCAAAATTCCCAAGACACTTAATAAAACTTGTTTCAATAAAGATTTAATACACCTGACTTGGTTTCAAGTATCTACAACTTTGGTTTATTTTTCTTTGTATTTTAAGCACTGCACATTTTTGAAACCAAACCGTTGAATATTGATGAAATGAGCCCAAAATATCTTGAAAATGGTTCAACATCCAATATGCATGGAAACGTAAAATTTGTGAATTTTCAGGTTTTCCTTTTGGGTTAACCAGTCAGGCGCATTCAATCCATTTGATAAATTTTATCTTTTAGTATCTTTTGTTGTCTTAGCTTGCGAAGTAACCAAACATTGCTGGGCAACATTTTTCATCAGTTTCTCAGGACAATGTGTTGGTTCCCGGGTTCACCAACCAACCTCAGTGGTGCAGTTGTTAACGCGTTGGACTTCGGATCTGGAGGTTGGCGGTTCGAGTCCAAGTCAAGTCATAAATTTTATATAGGTGTAATAATGGGGGAACGATATTTGTGACAAGTATTTAAATATGCTTAACACATTAAATTCCTTCCCTGTTTCACCAGACAAATTGCATACCTTCACAGGTGAACTGGCCATAATGTTTGCCGCTACTCTTGTCACCACACACAACACACTCGATATTCTGGTTCTTATCGTTATTTTGCGAGCCTCCTGACTGCGTGCTATTCGTCCCGGGGGTTGTACTCTGCTGCAGCTCCCGTAGGCTTCTATGCTGCAAACTAACCCAAAAGGCGACAATTGGAAAGCCCCATGAATATTCATTTAATTAAACAATGTCCCGCAACAAAGGGGAAACCTCTAGCGTCGAAAAAAATCTACAGAAAAAAAAAGGCTGTCGTTGATTCAGTGTAAATAAAAAGACAAAAAATCTCGCCTTTTTTCAGCCAAAAGCGAAAAAGGAGGAAAAAAAGCTGTCTGATTTTATTTACTTAGCACACATTCAGGGGAAAAAATCATTGTTTACACCTATGTTATTTGCATTTGAACGTTTTGTAAACAAAGATAAATTACATGTTTACATGCATTGTAAACAAAAGCTATAACTCACTTGTGGCCATCACAAGGTAGAAGTTTTGTTTAATTGCATACCGCGGTGGCTTTTTTGCTCCCCTTCAAACATATTTCACAGTGATATCTTTTACAACTTGATTCAAATGTTTTTGTTTTATTATACAAGAGTGCTTTGTCGATAAATATGACAATGTCTGATGTGAAATGACAATGTTTGATGCGTTTAATAATTACTTGGTATCATGGTATCCACTATCCACAGATGATAGTAGGTACTTATAATTGGTTATATCTAACTACTAGCAATATAAATGATCTATTTACATTGAAATTAACCAAACCTGGACAATTTACAATGATAAACCGAATAGCACAATGAATTATTCAATGGGAACCCTATGTTAATGTCTTGAACACATAGTACTTATAATTGGTTATATCTAACTACTAGCAATATAAATGATCTATTTACATCGAAATTAACCAAACCTGGACAATTTACAATGATAAACCGAATAGCACAATGAATTATTCAATGGGAACCCTATGTTAATGTCTTGAACTACCATCCCAATCTTTCACTAGAAAAACGTGTGTTAAAAGGATATACAATCCGGAACAACACATTGAACTCGAACTATAAAGCACTACTTATTGATAACAGAGTCCTCCCGCTGGAAACACGAGTTAATGATACAACTGAACAATGTACAATTGAAAACGTTAACAAACCTACTTAAAAAAAAAACAAAAGATGCTAATCTCAATGTACACAACACCAAAAGAAGGCAAAGAGTGTTAAAAGCAACACATGGAGTAGGTATTCCGGATACAAACAATGAAAATATGTAGCTATGTCAGAGCAACTTAAGTATGGTTTGGTTTAAGAATTGTATTTTTTCCCCTCTGAATAGAATGGGAATAGAATAGAATAATATTTAGATAGGTTATCTGTTCCTACGTAGAGTCACAAGTCACAAGTTAACCTTCAACCAGACTAAAGGTGACAAAAGATGCTAATCTCAATGTACACAACACCAAAAGAAGGCAAAGAGTGTTAAAAGCAACACATGGAGTAGGTATTCCGGATACAAACAATGAAAATATGTAGCTATGTCAGAGCAACTTAAGTATGGTTTGGTTTAAGAATTGTATTTTTTCCCCTCTGAATAGAATGGGAATAGAATAGAATAGAATAATATTACGATATTCCCGGAAGAAAAAACACAAAGTGGAAAACTTTGAAAAATATTATTGAAATTGAATTATTTGCGTTAAAATTTAGCTATATTTCTCCAATTCAAAGGAAAATTGATGAAATTTTAGATTAGGGAAAAAATTTAAAATATTTTTTTGTCACTTAATAAAATTTAAGGGCGCACTATTTAGTGACCTTTTCAACATAGGTCGGCGGAGAGGTCGTAGGCCATGTCGCTTCAGTGGCACAAACCAGACTGAGTGCGAGTGATACTTTGACCTTCCCCTTTCCCCTCATTGCTACGCGAAAATACTCCGGATTTTCCGCTCAACGAGGTTGTTAGCAAAACCATCCAGTGAAAAACAAACACAGCACTAGTAAATAATTTAGAAAATGTGAGAATATTTATTTTTAAATTTATTGTTATCTAATTTAGTAGATATTTACACTTTATTTTTTTATTTTTATTGAAAAAAAAATATTTGTTATCTTAACGTCATATTTAAAATTATGTATAAAATTCAATAGGTAAAATACCTAATAAATAAATAGCTAATCTGTTATCAGATAAGATAAGTGCCCTATGAGCTATCTACCCCTAGAGGCCTAGAGGTTCTTAGAAAAATAAGGAAATTATACAAAAAAATTCTTATAACTTTGGCAATTACTTTTGAGGATAAAATAAAATTACTATTTCCAATAAAACTTCACTTGATTTGTAATTAATTTGTTTAAATTCCAACTTTGAAACTTTCAACACGACTTTGGTTAATTTTAAACGCACTTCCGACCGTTGACGATTTATCCACGACCGATATTCCCGGAAGAAAAAACACAAAGTTGAAAACTTTGAAAAATATTATTGAAATTGAATTATTTGCGTTAAAATGTAATTATATTTCTTCAATTCAAAGGAAAATTGATGAAAATTTAGATTAGGGAAAAATTTGAAATATTTTTTTGTCACTTAATAAAATTTAAGGGCGCACTATTTAGTGACCTTTTCAACATAGGTCGTCGGAGAGGTCGTAGGCCATGTCGCTTCAGTGGCACAAACCAGACTGAGTGCGAGTGATACTTTGACCTTCCCCTTTCCCCTCATTGCTCGTTGCCTAGCAACGCTTGGCCTAAGACACCGTGCTATTGGCTCTACGACCCGAGACCTTTTACCTATATCGTATATATTTTCTCGCTACTTATTTTCACGCCCTTAATAAAAAAATAAAAATATTCCTCCTACTTTATTTTTCTAGAAGAGAATTTGTCCTAAATTTGAAATTTTCCCGACCAGATTTCTTGTTATGTATTTCTATTTATGTTATGCTAGCTATGCGTATAATGTATCATACTTACCTCTATCTAATATCAAAGTTCTTTCTGGAACACATTTTGCAGCAAAAAATGTTCAAGGGAGAACAAACGCAATCTTGGTAATAATATTTTAGTAGAAGTAGCAGAAACAACAACAACAAACACCAGGAATGATATAGAAACAACAACAGTCGTATTCATATCAGTATCAGCAGACGGTAGATGTTATGGGAGTAGGGAAACAAAACGGCTTTGAAATAAAGAGCATCGTTTCGGAGTTGCGATAGCCTCAAAAACCTCACAGAATGATCTGAAATTTATATGTAAAAACTTCTTAATGAACTGCTGCAGCTGTAGAAATTTGGGAGTATGGGGCTTTTGGCGGTGATGAAAGTTATCACATTCAGTGATGAAAGGTATCACATTTTTCTTGATCAAATAGGAACTTATCCCAAAAGCAGCTGGTAACCTGCAAAAAACATCAATCGTTAGTATGATCTGTTGACATTATCAACTGCCCTCCTTCCCAGGCCAAGTCAACTTGTACCGCATTTGCCTGTCCCTCCAATAGCGACAAAAGATCAACTATCTCTTGAACCCAATATCGACTATCTCCTGAACCATTAGTGGAAGTGTGTTCACGCTTCAAATCCAGCATGTTATCGAGATTCCAAAGATATATATCTTCGGAATCTTTGGATATATGTATCAAGTTGTGTAGAAACCAAACCATCTTCTCTAACACCTTATTATAAATTACAAGACGATTATTTCTTCGGTCTTCTTCTCTTTTTTTCCTTGATTCTTCTTTCGCCTCGTATTCGTGAGACTTGTTATTCACAATCCGTGTTCTTCTTCTACTACTACGTCTTCTTCTTCTTCTTCTTCTTCTTCTTCTTCTTCTTCTTCTTCTAGGTAGACTTGACAGGTTCTCCTGATCAGGTGTACCTGTCAGGTCTGCCTAATAGTGAGTGGCTGGCCTTAGACTTTTGCTCTGACATGAAGGCAGCTGCACGTACATTGGAGTGACCTTTTCATTGTAAGCATCAGTTTCATTGAGGAATGCACTAGTAGCATGTGTAATAGTTTTGAGGAATTCGCTTACGTATAGGAAGGTACGTGGTGGAATAGATTTCTCGAATTCAAAATGTGCCTAGGCCCCTTGCAAACATTTTCACCTCTGTCCCGATATGTCTGTGACGTCAATTACTTCACATACAAATACTGTTCTGCTGTTATTCACGTTGGTATTGCTGCTGAAATACTTTGTTTAAAACTAGCATTGCCGTTTGGTTGCCGAATTAAAGATCCTTCAGTACCACAGTGGCAATTCCTTACAGCCTCTCTCTTCTGTGACGCTCTAATAGTCTAGTTTAAATTTCTTGGTTTATTTGAGGAAAGTTCACCTCTTTGCCCAATGCACCATTTGTGTGGGAACGCGGATCCCATACGATGGCTACCCATCTGTATACCAACCACGCGTAAATTTGTTTACCTTCAGTGATCTTTGAAGACTTGGTGCATGCATTCAGCTCACTATCGCCGTTGGCTCTCCGAGCTTTTGCTCTAGCCGTTGTCCTCGCTCCCATATTGGTGGTTTGTGTGGAATTGGTCCAGTTAACATATTATCAACGCTAGTTTGTAGAGTTTTGTCTAGAGTTCCAGTCGGTGTCGTTGATAACCCGTTCTAGTTGTTTTATACTTGACGTTCGCATAACGACCCCTGGCGAACTTCAGTTCACTGTGGATGCTTAGTTGATCTTTGGCTACCGTGCGCGGAATGTGACTTCGCACAAATGCCACCGCTGCTGGCTTCACATCAGAGCGTATTTCTAGTAGATATGTATATCTTACCTAGTTTATATATCGAACAGAATTTTTATCTACTTGAACAGAACACTTATACCTATACCTAATATGTAACACCCAGCGACCCAGCGGTGCTTAAACTTTTGACAAAGCAGGGCTGTACTTACCTCAGTATACTCACAATCCTCAGTGGAATAATGTTGATTATGACTATGAAGAGTGATTAAACACAAAACAATAGAATAGAATAAACACATAAAATTGTTGTCCTCGCTCCTATATTGGTGGTTTGTGTGGAATTGGTCCAGTTAACATATTATCAACGCTAGTTTCTAGAGTTTTGTCTAGAGTTCCAGTCGGTGTCGTTGATAACCGGTTCTAGTTGTTTTATACTTGACGTTCGCATAACGACCCCTGGCGAACTTCAGTTCACTGTGGATGCTTAGTTGATCTTTGGCTACCGTGCGCGGAATGTGACTTCGCACAAATGCCACCACTGCTGGCTTCACATCAGAGCGTGTTTCTAGTAGATATGTATATCTTACCTAGTTTATATATCGAACAGAATTTTTATCTACTTGAACAGAACACTTATACCTATACCTAATATGTAACACCCAGCGACCCAGCGGTGCTTAAACTTTTGACAAAGCAGGGCTGTACTTACCTCAGTATACTCACAATCCTCAGTGGAATAATGTTGATTATGACTATGAAGAGTGATTAAACACAAAACAATAGAATAGAATAAACACATAAAATACATGAGACCTTATTTATCCTGCTCGAATAAGACTAAAAAGTCCCTTTAACCCAGCCGTCTAAACAAGATCTCATGTATTTTATGGGTTTAAGTCTTTAAC